>NC_072731.1:267639650-267939650 GCF_026930045.1 Uloborus diversus
AAAATAAATTTTTTAGCTGACTTTTTTTGACACATTTTTGTACGTGACGTGGCAAGGATTAAGAATAAATAACTATATTTCATTTACAAAAAATAAAATTTCCATCATTTTTTTTTGCATTGTAGATATTTGATTTTTTTTCCGGGGAAAATAATTTTTTAGCTCACTTTTTTTGACATATTTTTGTACGTGACGTGGCAAGGTTTAAGAATATATAACTACATTTCACTTAAAAAAATAAATTTTCCAGCATTTTTTTTTTTTTTTGCATTGTAGATATTTGATTTTTTTCCGGGAAAAATAAATTTTTTAGCTGACTTTTTTTGACATATTTTTGTACTTGACGTGGCAAGGATTAAGAATATATAACTACATTTCACTTAAAAATAAATAAAATTTCCAGCATTTTTTTTTTTTTTTTTTGCATTGTAGATATATGATTTTTTTCCGGGAAAAATAAATTTTTTAGCTGACTTTTTTTGACATATTTTTGTAGGTGACGTTTCAAGGATTAAGAATATATACCTACATTTCACTTTAAAAAAAATTTTCCAGCATTTTTTTTTTTTTGTATTTTAGATACTTGATTTTTTTCCGGGAAAAATATATTTTTTATCTGACTTTTTTTGACATATTTTTGTACGTGACGTGGCAAGGATTAAGAATATATAACTACATTTCACTTAAAAAAATAAAATTTCCAGCATTTTTTTTTGCATTGCAGATATTTGATTTTTTTTTCCGGGAAAACTAAATTTCTTAGATGATTTATTTTGACATATTTTTGTACTTAATGCAGCAAGGATTAAGAATATATAACTATATTTCAGTTAAAAAACTGTTCGAATTTCCCGCCTATTTACAATATTCGAATTTCCCGCCTTTTCACATTATGAGAGGTTTCATTTTCGCATTTGCCGGTGACTTTAATCAAACTATTCTTGTTGTCCTCTAGATAAACGCTAGCAGATATACTGTAAGCCTGTTTCCTGCTTAAAGTCGTTTCCTTTTAGGATCTCTGTACGATTTCTGCATCTTAAGAACACTTTTAAAAGCCCATATTTATTCTATTAAAATTAAAGGCGGTATTCCAATAATTTTATTGCGAAACTTTAATTCGTTTTATGTATACAATGGAAATGGACCCCACAAGTAAAATCAATATGATCTTATATGATTTCAAATGTTATTCTCATTGGACGAGCAGCAGGTCAGTTAGCTCATATTTCTCGAATACCCATGGTCTTTGCACATTTCCAGTCCTAGTATAAGTAAGTGCAATTTCCAATGAAAATTTCTTATGCCATCACCATCATCAAAACTGGAGATGAAACGTACAATTATGCGCAGTGCGACGTCACATTTAATAAGATTGTATTGTTACCGTGGAAGTAAAGGTTGGCCTCTCTAGACAAAAATCCGCCCTTTCTCATCATAATATTAGTATAGATTTTAATAAATTTTGATGCATTAACATTTTGCAAGTGTAAATGTTTCACAAGGGTCCAAGGCATTAAATCTATATACATTCGACTCCCGCTACAACGCGATTCGACTTACGCGAAATGGCTATAACGCGAATTTTTCACGTGTAATGAATTTTAGAGCTAACACGAATTTTTTCGACTACAACACGAACTTTTTTGGAAGGAAGTATCAGTTTCGTTATTGGATACTAAATATTGATTTCTTGAATGTTATTACATCCCTTTAAGCATCACTGACAGCCAAAGTTCCCGCAACCAACTAGTCTTTGTGCATCGAATAACCACTCAGCATCTTTCATTTGTAGGTTTTTTTTTAAATTCTAAATATAAAAGTTGATGAAATATAATTTCCCCCCTTCATCTAAAGTTTGTGAAGGTGGGAAGTCTAGCGATATATCGCCAAGCGTCCGCCAAATTATCACACCACTTGAGTTTACATCGAAATTAACAATGATTTCCCCCCAAAAAGCGGCAAAAGACCCCTTGAGAAACATCCGAATGCAACCAAGAGGGGAGGTGCACAACTAGAACCCCACTAGGAGTCTACTTACCAAATTGCAACTTTCTAGGACATACCGTTCCTGAGTTATACGACATATATACGCATATACTTTCATAGAGACGTCACGAGAAAACTCGCTGTAGGGGCATTCCAAGGTATTTTTGACATTTATGTAGAGTCCGTAACGTAACCTTTTTTGCCATAACTTTTTAGTTTACTGTTTGATTAGCATATTATTTTATTTTGATCTTTTCCTACCAACACACCAGCTCAAATTAAAATATTTTGAAAATCAAACGGTAAATAAAAAAGTTATGGCAAAAAAAGGTCACGTTACGGACTCAACATAATTTTAAAAATACCTTGGAATGCCCCTGTAATTAACTCGGGAATCGTCAAAATGAATATTTCGCGTGTCTATACGTTCTTAGGCACTTATCTATGTGTGGTCGGGTCGAAAAAAAAACTCAACATTCATTCGGGGGGTGAGCAAAATGGAAATTAAGGTCGATTTTTGAGAGAAATTTTTTTTCACGAATACAATATTTCCTTTTTTGTAAAAGGAAGTAAAAAACTAAAATACTTAGTTTTCTTTGCTGCTGTTACTTATGACTTACGGGTAGTTCGTTTTTCCAACGGATTAAGCAATTCCGGCGCTTTCCTAATATCCTGTTTTAAACTAGCAATTGAAAATAAACGTATCTGTGATATTCTAAAAGGAGTAACATTTTCCGGAAATATCTCCTTTTTACTTCCTTTTACAAAAAAGGAAGTATTGTATTAGTTATTAAACATTTATTGTTATTAAACATTTTCACTCAAAAATCGGCCTTAATTTCTATTTTTCCCGCCCCCGAATGAATGTTGAGTCCTTTTTTCGACCCGACCGCACGTGGATATATGCCTAGGAACCTACAGACACCCGAAATATCCATTTTGACGACCCCCGAGTTAGTTACAACGAATTTTCTCGTGACGTCTGTATGTACGTATGTATGTGCGTATGTGCGTATGTGTGTATGTATCTCGCATAACTCAAAAATGGTATGTCCTAGAAAGTTGAAATTTGGTACGTAGACTCCTAATATGGCCTAGTTGTACACCTTCCCTTTTGGCTGTATTCGGATGTTCCTAAGAGGGTCTTTTGCCCCTTTTTGGGGAGAAAATCATTGTTAATTTCGATGTAAACTCAAGTTGTGTCGGACACTTGGAGATATATCGCCAGTCTTTTGGTCGCCAAGTTTTGTCGCCAACTTGGCGACAAGTTTGGCGATTTTTCTTCTTTTTTTAAAAAATTTGGTTTCAGTTTCTCCATTGTTGGTGATATTTAGAGAGCAAACAACTGAATCACATCAAAATTGCCAGTAATGGGGAAATGACATTAAATTGGAGTAAAAGGAAATCATGTGATGCACACATCAGCTCCTTTTTCTTCCTTTGATGGCATTGACAGAAATTGAAAGAAAATTCCCCCCTTCTTATACTTCGAATAACATAAAGAATTTATACTGAGCCGTTGACAACGCCGGACAGTTCTGAACTTGGAATAGTTATCGTCGTCTTCGCTGCCATTCCTTATCGATTATCGATTTTTTTTTCTTGACGAAACCATGGGAGTCGAGCAAATTATCGGATACGCGTCTACAAGATAAAGTTTTAGGTTTGTCCAACAGAAGCTTTTGTAAGTGCCATCCTTTCAAATAGACAGTCTCTTATGTTCCACTTCTTTGGAATTTTAAAATAAATGAATTTCTGCCCTTATGTAAATACTAAGCAGTACCCGCACGGGTTTGCCCGTAATACAAAAATTAAAAGATCTTTTGGTTTGCCTGTATATTTACAAATAATGTATGGTGAATTTTCTCGCCGATTGGCTTGTGCCCATGTTACTGTTCCCCGTTATGATAATTTCGTATCTCGCCAATTGGCTTGTGCCCATGCTACGGTTCCACGTTATGATAATTTCGTAATTTACTCGTCATTCTTAAGATAATTTTGTTCTTAAAATTGGAATTGAAAAAGAACCACATCGAATTTTTGAAAAATCGCTTCGAGGTGCACACCCCCATGCTACAAACTAACTTTGTGCCAAATTTCATGAAAATCGGCCGAACGGTCTAGGCGCTATGCGCGTCACAGAGATCCTGGCAGACAGAGAGACTCAGCTTTATTATTAGTAATAAAGAAAATAAAACGTGAAATTCTTGGTTTTTTTAATAAATAAGTCACATTTACGTAATTGCAAATTTAAGTCAAATATAAGATAATATTCTCCGCCAATAAAAGACGAAAAAACATTCACGTTTTATCAAAACATCTCAACTATTCCACCTTATTATTATTATCGTTGTCACTACACTAAAACAATAAATAGTGCAAACGATAAGTAAAATATATAGTGCGAAGAAGTATAAAGCATCGCAGACGATACTAAACCGATAAGTAAAAGCACAGTATACATAAAATTTAACTAGCAGTAACAATAACATTTTACTTCTGACGCTGGGAATGGGGTTGTTTAATTCAGTCAAAAGTTGTACTTTTAGTCACTGAAATTCATTGAATAAGCGAAAAAGAATAAAAACATGGACCCAGAAAATTCTTTCATTTTCCCAACAGTTATTTTTTTATTTATTTTCTAAAATATTTAGTAAATTTACTGACCTTTTAACTAGGGCTAAAGCAGAATTACATGAAATACACCGCCAGCTCAGTCATTTCCAGCCGGGGACTGCAGTTTCGTGCTTATTAGCACTCATCAGCACGGCATAGGAAAGTGACTGAGCTGGAGATGGAAAACCTCATATGGAAGCCAAGAGGGCCAAACAAACTGGTAGCTAATGTAGAATTAGCACAGACCAGCCGAGTGATCGAAAGCAATGGTTCGGTTCAACTCGAAAATTGATGGCAAGGCATGGTATATTCAGTAAATTACCGACCTTTTAGCTAGGGCTAAAGCAGAATTACGGTTGGCAATGACTGAGCTGGCGGTGTATTTCATGTATTTTCTAAAATGTTCGATTCTTCAAACAAGGCGTGATCTTGATGACGTCACAAATGAAGCTTTTTGTCGCATCTTTGTACCGTGCTTCCACGTTGTGATGATCAAGAAGCGAATTAAAATCGCGTCGACGCTTGCTATCAACCCTATCGTTGGCAATACACGTAAGTAAAGATGCAAATTAAATATTTTGCTCTGTGAATGGCAACGCAGAATGGCATTTCATCATTTGTGATGTCATCGGCAGAAGCGTAACTAATAAAAGCGCACCGATAAAAGTAATTTTTTTAAAATATTAAACTTAAACAAATTATTTAAAAAATAGTCAGATCCTATATTTTTAAGCATGTTCTTTCAAAAAAAAATACTTTTAAAATTTTGGAAACGACCCCATTGACTAAAAAAATTTCTAAAAGTGAACAATAAATTCAAAAAGAAAATGACTGTTTCACGCTCGATAAAGAACATTTCTTTTTCAACAACAACAATCGTTTTTAAAAGTTTGCCAATTTCAACTTGTATTATTTTCATTAAACTAGAGTGGGAAGAGTCGTCGCATTTTCAGTAAACTTGGTTTGCACGTTTTCAATGCTATTTTTGGATATTTGTGAAGCTTTACGGTCATACCCTCCTTCAATAAAAGTGAAGATGAGATTAATAGTGAGTGATTGAGTGTACAGTCGAGTCTCGACTTACGCGAGGGATGCGTTCCAAAACCCTTCGCGTAAGTTGAAATTAGTGTACAGTCGAGTCTCGACTTACGCGACGGATGCGTTCCAAGACCCTTCGCGTAAGTTGAAATTTCGCGTTGTAGAAAAGGGTATGCGTAAAAACTTTTATAAACATACCCATACGATTAAAGACACTTGTAAACACCACCTCAAACTGTTAAAAAACATTTCTTAACTATACATTACTGTTTCTTAAACAAAAACTTGAATTTTTATTTATTGTATTTAAAAAAAATACGTTTTATTTAACATAAAAAACTGCTACGATGCATAGAGTCAATGATCAATGGGAAAGGAAGACGTAAAATAAACCACTACGGTACGTATATTATGTAGTAAGAAAAACAAATGCACTATAGTTGTTGAAGCTTTCTCTTTTTCCTTCTATCTACACAGTTTTAAATAAAACATCGCTGTTAGGTGTCATTATATTTCATTAACTTTACCATATAGAATGAAAAAAATAAATGGAAAATGAGGAGTAGTTATTTGTATAAGCGATGTTTAGACTAGTACGATGTGCGAACTTCCGCCCTCAGCGATGTCAAAGGGATGAAGGTCCATTCACGAAAAAACCGCGATTCTCTTCGGAAAATTTTCATGTTGCGGGTGAAGAATTCGCGTTGGGAATAAAATTCTTTACCGAGGAAAAAATCGCGTTATAGCCATTTCGCGTAAGTCGGATCGCGTTGTAGCGGGAGTCGACTGCATACTGTGCAGTATTCTGATCGACTAATAACACAGCTAAAACTAAAAATAATAATATTGTAATAATTGTTATAATAATACTGTTGTAATCATAATATTATCAGTACGGTAATTATAGTATAAAAATACTGTTAAAAGTGTACTAATAATGCTGCTGCAAAAATTGTATTGATAATGGTATTTTAAAAATTGCAGTTATAGCAATACTATTTTAATTGCGCTAATGAGTGCGCTACATAATAACTGTCTTATGCTACGGTATTACCAAAGAATATTACCCCGTATCATCCGGCATGCCGCAAAATTCGGGGATCACCAGATTTTCAGTAACACCTGCCTGGTCCTTTTCGGCATGCCCAAAAAATCGAGGTTAGGAAAAAAAATAATCCTATAAAAAATACATGTTCAGCTTAAAAGGAATATAAGTTCAAAACATATTTTATTAGCAATTATAAACCGTTTTATTTTGTAAAAATATTTACTAACAATGCCATTTGTTATTTTGACAAGAAAAATATTGTACAATAACGAACAATTTTACAGAAATTAAATAAAACTAAGTAAGTTAACCTAACCAGTGCCCATAACCAGTACAAAAGAATTTACCATAGCAATTCAATAAATAAAAATTAAACTTACCTCTCTAAAAGGAACCTAAAATAATTTATTTAAAAAAATATGAATGATGATTGCTTTTAAATTGATTATTTTAATGGCATATAATTAAATCCAATAATAATGACCTACCATAAATAACAAGCACATATTCTGTGCAACAGGCTTTTTTTCTTTTTTCTTTTTTTTGAAAGAAGGTAAGTGTTTCGGGATTTATTCATTTTTTTCCTACAGTGGTTTGCTTTCTGATTAGAACTGAATGGGGAAACTTGCTTTTGTTTTGTTGCAAAATAAACCTCGAATTATCCGGCATGCCGGATAATGCGGGGTAATATGGTACTCAGAATACTATTATGATTGTATTACCAATATTACTGTAATTATTGCAGTAATAATAATGCTGTTATAGTTGTAATAATAATAATATTGTTAAAGTTGTAAAAATAATAATGCTGCAATAATAATAGTACCTATAAACTAATAGATACGTCCATTTCCGCCTATAAACCGGATATTAGTCTTTCCATGTAATCAATGGTCAGACAGTATATGCATTAGCTACCTTATAGAGTGATAAAGACATCACAATTTTTGGTGACTTTCTGTGATTAGTGCCAACACAAGGCGCATTTTTAATCTTGGCGATCATATTCGTCTTATCCATCGCCGTCTTCCTTTGCCAAAAGCTACACTGAGTGAACGATTAGTTATGGGCATGGTTAATGGTCTCTTTCAATTTGGATAGTAGATGAATTGTGCTGTTGCACTTCTAGTTCATGAAAAAAAAACTAATTCTCACGGCGTTTAGAAATTGCAATTTTACAGCTGTGAAAGTTTCATTAAATTTTCACCATGATTTATTTATTTATTTATTTATTTTTTTGCCGTGCATTTTAATACATTGGTTTGACACATGATCGCGCTCGCTTAGTTATGAGCATGCTATAAACTAATAATATTAATGCTTGTTGAATTAATTCAATTATTTTCAGGAAATACAGAAAAAAGTATTCACCAACAAAGAAACATTTATTTTTCTTACACTAGAATCGAATTTAAAGTATCTTGACTTACGAATTTGAGCAATGTTATTTTAAAAGATGCATAACTGATAAATCGCCTTCGAAAGTTTTTGTCTGATCAACAACACCAAAAATAAATAAATAAATTAGTAAAACAAATAGAACTATTCAACTGCTGCATTTTTTATTTAGTCTGCCAAATTAGTTTATTACGTTTAATTATCAGTTCGAAATAATAATTTTAAGCATAATTTTAAGCATCATGATCTTATGTGCCCATAAAAGGGAAACTTGATTTTACTTAACTACATATGGGCACATAAGCTTGAATGTATCTTAATTAAGTTCAAAAATAAACCTTACTAGAAAAAAAGCTAAGAAACGTACCAATAAAACTGCGATCTTATAAGGTGCAGCAATGTCAGGTCCGTGAGACAGAAACCATGTAAAAACTAAAAAGGAAAATAAAATTGCATTTTTTCCTTGTTGTTGAACATTTTTTTACAAACTTTGGTAAAATTTATATTTTGAAAAAATATGGTAGGGATCTTCTTGAAAGATGCTATTTTAAGAACCCCCTGGTGGTGTTCCTGAAATTCCCATTACTAGTCTGATACTCACAACAGCCTGTCCATTACTGGTTGGGTGCCCGTAACTAGTCACTTTCCCTACTTAAGTACTTTTCCACTAAAGGTTCGTCACTTGGTTTGGCTAAAGCCCTAAATCGTAGCTTAAGTAGCGACACAACCGCCATCTTGGGGCCAAACAATGCTTTCTTCCATGTCTGCTATGGTGAAGTAGCGTGCTTTGCTGCTTGATTGGGGTTTCTTATTAACTCCATGCTAATCCGCAATCAAGAAACACCACATTCAAGTAGCAAAACACGCTACTTCACTAAGTAGCGACACGTCCGCCATCTTGGGGCCAAACAATGCTTTCTTCTATGTCTGCTATGGTGAAGTAGCGTGTTTTGCTTCTTGATTGGGGTTTCTTATTAACTCCATGCTAATCTGCAATCAAGAAACACCACATTCAAGTAGCAAAACACGCTACTTCACTATAGAAGAAAGCATTGTTTGGCCCCAAGATGGCGGACGTGTCGCTACTTAAGCTACAATCTAGGGCTTTAGGTAGGCAAAGGTAATTGAGAAGTCTCTCGACAAAGTTCCAAGGGACAAACAGTCTTGCTGGCCGATTGGATGATTCCATCCTCAGTCTTAGGGGTTATTAGGCTAACTTTTAGGTTTTTGAAATAAAATTTTTGTCTTTTTCTGTACGGATTTGTAAAATGGTTCAATGCTAGTCAAGGTCTGCATAGCAACAAAGGGAGTGGGTTTCACTGCACCAGATATGATTCAGAGAGCTTGATTCTGAAAATCAGGCCCTCCGAATCATAAAGTAATATCGTAGAATAATATTTTATATTTTTACGTAAAAATGTAATGAAAAGTTTTTTTAATTAAACAGGAGGAATTCGGTGTTATTTCTTAAAGTGCGGAAATGCATTTATTTTAAAACTACATAACATGTGAATGAAAGAAACTAAGCTAAAGTTGTTAATGACTTTCCAAAAAAAATTAGCTCAAATTGCTTTTAAAACCTAATTTGTACTTACTTTTTTTTTTTTTTTTTTTCAGAATCATCCACTTGTAATTTGAATGGAAAGTACTAAGCGTAGGAAAACAAAAAGGGAAATCATTATCTGTTCAACGCATTTAAATGAACGGAATGATAGTTTAAAAAGAATGCCTTGTTAGAGCCAAATGATACTCATAAACTGCACTAATGATGCATCTGTTTAAAAAAAATCAAACCGCTTTTTAAAACTTTTCACCCTTGAAAGAACAGGAAAAAAATCGCGGAGTTGTTAAAATTGCGTTTGGAAAAACTCAAAGAAGTTCTGAATCATGCAGACGTGAAACGGAACAAAAAAAAATTATTCATGTAAATAGCAACATATTTGAACTAGCTGCATTGCCCGGCGTTGCAAGGTCTACCTCAAAAATATATGTACCTATATTCGGCGTTCTAAGCATTTTATATAATGACTAGAGGATACGACAGACGTTGTTCTGTTCAAACTTTAAAAATTGAAAAGTAAAAAAAAATCAATAAACTATCAAGTGTTTGAACCGTTTTGTTGAAAAAAGTAAGTATAAAGAAGATGTTTTAAGTTGCTTGGTGTCGGAATGCGTATATTTATTACAACCTGATTTATCTAATGCTCACTGAACAGTTGTTTTATTAACTATTTTTTCTCCTCTACTTGATGGTTTGTTCCTTCAGCCATACTCAAAGGATAAAAAGCGTCCTCGGATATTAAGTGTAAAAAACTAACTACCCATCTAGAACAACATATGAAAAAGAATAAAACAATGAAAAAGATATCGTTTAAAAAAATGATAAAGGTAAAAACAGTTCTCTGAGTAAGCGAAAATCACCTATCCCCCCCCTACCGATGTAAAATAAACATTCTTCAACTAAAATGACTAAAAACTCTATAAAATTGAAAAACAATTCTTTGTAATTTGAAATATTTCGCCAAATAAACAAAAAATCGAAGTAAATTACACTAACAGTAGCTTTAATATGTAAACAAATGATCACGCAACTCTATTGTTTATAGCCAAAGTCGCCAAGCCACCACGTTACTGTAATCCAGCCGATCAGTGAGTGAAGCCAACTCCGCCCGATTAACAGTCCGATCTTTTGAACGAAAACTTTTAAAACTTCATATATTGCCTAATTTTTTCTTTCCAAAAAAGATGAAGATCTTCCACTGCACTGATCTTTTGTGTACAGAACTACCCTGTTGTAATTTATCTGGACGAAAATAAAATTTGTTTTATCTTGAAATTCCATCATCTTTTCCTTTAATAATGTACTGATTAGTTTGATAATCCTTAAAGTATTCTTGACATTGGTGCCAACACTCAGATGGATTTCAGCCGAGAAACAAATGTTGCAAGGTACGCTACTTTCTGATCATTTGGTTAGGAAAACCTAAAGCACCGATCCGGTCACATGGTTCAACTACGACGACAGAACTCACGTTTTGCGTGAACCTTCCAGTACTTTACTTTAAAATATATCTCGGGACCTAAAATCGTTGCTTTCAAGAAGTGAGAAAAAAAAAAGGGGGGGGGGGCTTCACTCTTTCTCTCTAATTGATACATCACAGCTGGAAATTTCATTACAAAAAAGCAGAGTTGGCTTTCTTATTGTCCTTTGGCAACGGGTTAAATGTTTATTTTAGTTCTCGATCAACAATAGGTTAAAATAAATATTAATCATTTGGGAGAGATAACCATCCAATGTTTAAATTAATTAATTAATTAACAAAAACGTTTCCCGATTCGATCCATCGCGCTTCGAAACCATGCTTGCCACAACTTAATTACATACAAAAAATTTGATCAAAATCGGTCCAGCCGTTTAAAAAGCCTTATGGTGACAAACGTCCGCACAGACGATTTTTATATATTAAGATATAAATTTTCCCGTTTACATAACATTTCTTATTGTTGCTCCACTCCTATTAGTAGCACTGCGATGTTATACAGGTTGTTCTGTTTTAACCTGCAAGATCGTTGTTTTCGCAACCGTTAGTCCTGGATATATACTTCCAATTGCAAAAATGTTCAAAATCAGGTGCAGAGTTAAGATATTGAAAGTTTGAAGTAAAAATAAAAATGAGTCAAAAAATACAAAATTAAACTTTTTATAGAGGCCCCCAGGTCCCCTAACTTATATTTCGGGAAATAATCTCATTGAAGAATAATTCCAACACATAAAGTTTGAAATTTGTAAGACCAATATTCACCGAGCTATGAAACGCAGCGTTTTGTGACTTACACCACTTTACACTCGCCGTCAACAACACCTTTTGGGGGAAATATAGCAGTTAACAAGGGTTTAAAATTATGTGTGTGCACAGAGTGTGATTTTTCAAATTGTTCGAGGTTTTGTAGTGTGCTTTTGCGTATCATGGCATAACATTTGCATTCGTTTTTGGAATAGCAATGAAAAATCTAAGTACTTATTTTATTAACTTCGACAACCTGACATTCCTCTGAAAGGGCGATAAGTTCCAATCTCGTCTCTGCTATGATCCCTTAAAACTTTAAACTCAAATATCTCCTTGAGTTTTGGTCGCACAAATGTCATGTTTTTTGTGTCAGTAATAGTTTTCAATGGAGATTATTTCTCTAAATATTAGTTAGAGGACTTGAGTCTCGTATAAAAAGTTAAAATTTGTATTTTTTGGCTCATTTTTATTTTTGCTTCAAACTTTCAATGTCTTAGCTCTGCATCTGATTTTGAACATTTTTGCAATTGGAAGTATATATCTAGGACTATCAGTTGCGAAAATAAAAGTCTTGCAGGTTAAATTGGAACACCCTGTATAGCCTAGAGCCTTCCTTAATAAATGAACTATTCAACACAAAAAGTATTTTTCAATTCGAACATGTAGTACCTGAGATTAGCGCGTTCGAACAATAAAACAGCTCTTTAACTTTATATTAATAGTTAATTAATTAATAAGAAAAATAAACCATCATACGTATTTTTTTTGTTTACAAATCAGTTTTATCATCGTTTAGGATTTTTCTGCGAAATCAGGTAAGCTTTAGCTCTATTTCAAGGACCCTCGAAATCTGCCTCTCGGCTGATTCGAACCTACACCCACTGGATTGCAAAGCCCGCGCTATCAGGTCAAACCACCGCGGATACGTCTAGTCGGCGTTCCAAGCATTTTATATCATGACTAGCTGCGTTTCCCGACTTTGCCCGGTCTACCTTGAAAATAAAAATTGTGTCAAGTGACGTATATTTAATAATCAGACGTAAAAAATAAATACAAAAAAACATCATGATTTCCCTTCCAAACAATGACGACAGATATTAAAACACTTTTAAGAAATTAAATCCGTAAAGATGGATTTAAAATGCGTAACCATGGAAACACGAAATGAAATAAGTTGAAGGAATTAAAATTCGAAAGAAAATGGTTCACAATTTGAATGGAATCGAGATTTCTTAAACTTGATTTAAAAAGGCTTGTAACTTTTTTTCCTTTCGAAATAAAAGCTTATTTTTTCGACCATAGGTCGAATTAGATCTGGAGTAAAAAAGGTCGCTTTTTCCATTGGCGTCAAAAAGAAACTGTGGGACAATTCCTTCACTTTTTATTGATTAATTTAATGAAGGAAGCAGTGCCTAAATTTCAGCTATGCCTAAAAAAATTCGAGCTAAAAACGCAAATAACTCCCGCCGTAATAAAGTTAGGGTATTGAAACAAATTGCGGGAACGCGAAAAATTCTACCGTTTCTAACGATGTGTAATATTAATATGTGCAAGTAACTTTTCACCCCCATATTTGAGAATTTGTGTGAAAATTGGGCGTAAATTGGAATAAAAAAAAGAACAATTCATCGAATTTTACTCGAACTGGTCTGTAAACCTTTTCGGGACTTAAAGGAACAAATTGTGAAAATTTCAGCGCAATGGGCCGGGTAGTTCTCGAGTTTTGCGAGTTCAAACACACAGACGCTTTTTGGGGACTTCATTTCATACTATGTAGAGATATGAATTTTCCCGTTTTCATTACATTTTTTATTGCTGATTCACTCTAATTAGTCGTAGCGTGATGTTTTATAGCCTAAAGCCTTTCTCAATAAATGGACTATTCAACACAAAAATAATTTTTCAATTCGAACCAGTAGTTAGTGAGATTAGCGCGTTCAAACAAACAAACTCGTCTGCTTTATATAATTAGTATAGATAAATATAGTCTAACACACAGGTAGTGATGAAAATAATGGAAACACTTGAGCAATTGATTCATACAAGTGTTGAATAGTGTTCAACGGAATTTTATACCATTCTTCATGGAGACATTGTGAATCAAAGTAAATGAGATAGAACAGTCGATTCCGTTTTAATGAAATATGAATGTTGTTGCTTTTCTCACCCGTTGCTGGCGGAAAATATTACTTTATATTTTATGTAAATATGATATTTAAAGTCTTTTTTTTTTAAACATAAAAAGTGAAAAATTTGTTTTATCTACTTAAGGGGGTCTGGGACACAAAAATCGTCAAATTTTGCAATTTTTTTTTTAATCATGTGAAAAATTATTCCGTTTTTTTCCGATTAAGAGGACGTTTGAATCTTGTTTCTATCTTAAATATAACGAAAGATATAATTATTTTCGTTGCATGCACACCTAACTAAAGTGTACTTAACTTTAAAACTTTAAACGCGTTTTTCTCCATGATGCAATTTTTCCCGATTTCTTGCATTCAAACTCTTATAAGTCAGGAACCGATAAAGATAAAGTAATGAAACTTGGAGCATATCTTTTTCAAACAGTTTACTTTAAATTTTATTCGTCGAATTTGAAAAAAAGTTTACTGCAAAAATTATAATTGTTCTTAAAAAAGTATCTTCGAATTTTTCGAAATTTTACTTCAAGATTTTTTATTTTTCGTTAAATCAATATTTTTAAATTCGCCGAATAAAAATTAAAGCTTAGGTATTTGTGCGTAATTTATTTTAAAAAAATGAAAATTGATCAAGAATATTTTGAGTTTTAGCAATTTAAAGCAACCCCATTTTTTTAAACTAATTAAATTTAAATAAAATTTTTTTTTTCATATTTATGTTATGATTCTGCTTATTCAATAAATGGTGAATCAGTGCAAAAAATTTCAAAACTCTAAAGTATACAATAAAAAAAATTCAACATGTGTCCCGGACCCCCTTAAGTGCAGAAATACATTTGTTTATTAAAATTCTAAACAAGAGGAATGAAGTAAAGACAAATCAATGAATACAAATTGATATCAGTAAATGTATTCCAAAGCTTCCAAAAGTCATCAGCCCCCTGTCACCAACTACCGCCCTTATAATTTACTTTAAATTTCCCATGCGCATCATTTTTAAATGTCAGGCTGCGATAACCGCTCAGGGAAAAGCGATGATTTCGAATGCCGAGAGAATATATTTCAGAACCTCCTGACGGTTTAAGCTGCGCATTAGCATTTTTATTGCCCTTGTCAAGAAATTTAAGGAAAAAAAAAACTTGATTTCATGTTATTTAGCAATGCAGACAATCTTCAGAACATGTTTATACTTTAGATAAAGTTGAGTATATATACCTTGAGATCTCTGCATCTCCGCATACCAGCTGATTTTAGTGTCAATCATACCAATCCTTTTTTTTTTTTTTTTTGAGCAATCACGATTGCTATTGCTTTCATTTAACTGTTTTTGGCTTTCCTATGATTTTATTTTCCCCCCGCCTCCCTCTGCAGCATCACCGTCGACCGGCTCCTCACGATGCTGCTCCTAGAGCGAAAATCGTCTTTAGCTTGCGTCCATTTCCTGCACACACGCGCATGCATACACAACTACACACGCACACAAACACATACACACATAAACACATACACACATACATTTACCTACACACATACACAAACACATACGCATACATACACATAACTACCCACACATTCATGCCTGCACACAGACACAAACACACATGCCTACACAAACACACACGCATACATACGCATAACTACCCACACATTCATGCGTGCACACAGACACAAACACATATGTCTACACACATACACATACCCCGCCCCCACGCACACAAACACTCATACACACAACTACCCACACACTCATACCTGCACACAGACACAAACACACATGCCTACACACACATGCACATATCCCCTACGCACAAACATACATACCCCCCCCCCCCCACGCACACAAACACACACTCGTAATTGCGAAAAACATAATTTGAATTCAAAATGACAAAATTCGAATTTTTTTTTTTTTTTTTTTAGTTTTCTTGACCGCTTAAAATCATAGGAAGACATTCATGGTGTGCTGCATTTTGATAATTTCGAACAAAGAGATTGAATTGACATATTCATTTACAATCGATTACACAATCCCACAAACGCACCTACAACGTCGAACTTTTCTTAAAAAATCCATTTTAGTTTACTTTTTCCGAGAACTCTTTTTTAGTAATCATTTTTCGTTCCTTAATCTTTCTTAGCATTCAAAACCAATTAATAAGCTTCCGCAGCAAACGACTAGTAACAAAACCAAGTGTTGCTATTAAAGAAATTACAACTGAAAAAAAAAAATAGAATTGTTAAAAGTCAATGCTGAAGAAGGTAAATATTAGTTCCTGCAACACCACCTTGCCCTAATGGGGTGGTTTCCTTCAGTCAAAAGTACTACTTTTAATCATTGAAATTGATAGAATGAGCAAAAATAATTACGTGGACCCAGAAAATACTTTCATTTTCCCAACAGTTTTTTTTAAATTAATTTTTTAAAATGTCCGACTTTTCGAACAAGGCGTGGTCTTGATGACGTCACAAATGATGCAATTTGGCGCATCTTTCTACCGCATTTCCACGTTATGATAATCAAGAAGCGAATTAAATATTGCGCTCTACGCTTGCTATCAACCCTATCGTTGCCAATACACGTGAGTAAAGATGCGAATTAAAAATTTTGTTCTATGAATGGCAACATTGAATGGCATTTCATCATTTGTGATCTCACACGACAGAAGAGTAAACAATGAAAGCACAACGATTTAAGTAATTTTTTAAAAATATTAAACTTAAATAAATTATTTAAAAAATGGTCAGATCCTCTGTTTTTAATCATGCTCTTTGAAATTGAATTAAAAAAATACTTTTAAAATTTTGGAAACGACCCCATTCTTATACTGTCATCTTGAAGAATATTCTATTTACAAATGAGACAGTGTAGAAGCAAAAGGATGTAAGTGTCAAAATTCAAAATTTCCAGATAATCTACAAATGGAAGGAGATCCTCTCCTCTGTGTTGGTGAAAGGGATGTAAATAGTAACTTTGATAGGTTCAGCTACACACTATGATTTAAAAAAATCAATGTAATACTAGGTCAACCTGGGATCTGAACTTCAGATGCGTTTCACTCGAAACTTAATAACTTCACTTACATCCCCTTGCTTCTCATTGCCACAAATGCTCACCATGCGTCAGTTAAAGGGTTACAATACCTTTCAAACAATTTCTTTCAATTTACATAAATTTTATATTTCTTTGAAACCATAACATGCATACTTATTTCTTAATCAATATTTTATTTTCAAAATTTAAAAATATTGCCTACTTTTTTTGAAAATTCAAAAAATTGAGGAAAATTTCAATTTTTTAAAATGCCTAAGGCTTTTTTATTTTTACACTCATTTAAAAAACGTTTTTTGATAAACGATCACTATAATCATCTCTAAAAATCTGTGCATTCATTTGCTTATGAGTTCATTAGAAAATTTTCTGGGATTAATTATGTAAAAAATCAAAGTTTTTTTTTTAATTTGGTTTTTAAAGGTTTAACATGCTCTAAACATTAGAGAATTTATAAAATGCTTATCCAATGCACAGTTTTCTCAAATTGCAAAAAGTATTACTTTAAAGCTGTATCTTTAATAGAGAAAAAATCATTAGGGATTCTAATGACACGAAAGCACAAAAAAAAAAAACCATCATCGAGAAAAAGCAATTTGAAGTTTTTCTTTTGCCTAAGAACACATAGGGAGCATGGCCTAAAACCACTCATAACTTTTTAAACATTTGAACTAAAGCAATGAAACTTTTCCCCTGTGTTCAGAATAGGTTTTTTGTTTTGAAATAAGCAATAAAAACTTTTTTGATCGTTTCATCATTTTTGAGGTACTGAAACTTCTTAATAATGTCTGTTGAATTCTTAAGCAGGCACATCATTAGGAAAGAAAACCCTCCAGGATCCAGCATACAACATCTGCCATCCATCCCCTGGCATTATATAGAATGGGGTTGTTTCCTTCAGTCAAAAGTACTACTTTTAGTCACTGAAATTGATAGAATGGGCAAAAAAAGAAAATAATAATAATTTGAATTTTGACATCTTAAATTAAAATTATGTTTTTCGCAGTCACGAGTGTGTGTGTGTGTGTGTGTGTGTGTATGCAGGCTTGTGTGCTTGTGTGTGGGGGGTATGTGTGTTTGTGTGTAGGGGTATGTGTATGTGTGTGTAGGAATATGTGTTTGTGTCTGTGTGCAGGTATGAGTGTGTATGAGTGTTTGTGTGCGTGGGGGTGGAGTATGTGTATGTGTGTAGGCATATGTGTTTGTGTCTGTGTGCATGCATGGATATGTGGGTAATTGTGTGTATGTGTTTGTGTGTGTATGTGTAGGTGTCTGTGTGTATGTGTTTGTATGTGTATGTGTAGGTGTCTGTACATATGCGTCTGTGTATGTGTTTGTGTGTGTGTGTATGTATGCGCGTGTGTGTGTAGGATATGGAGACGGTTTTTGCTATAGGAGCAGCATCGTGAGGAGCCGGTCGACGGTGATGCTGCAGAGGGTACTGGCGGGAAAATAAAATCATAGCACATCAAAACAGTCAAATGAAAGCAATGAGCAATCGTGATTGCTCAAAAGTAACATGGACCCAGAAAATACTTTCATTTTCCCAACAGTTATTTTTTTAATTATTTTTTTAAAATGTCCGATTTTTCAAACAAGGCGTGGTCTTGATGACGTCACAAATGATGCACTTCGGCGCATCTTTGTACCGCGATTCCACGTCATGAAAATCAAGAAGAGAATTAAATACTGCGCTCTATGCTTGCTATCAAGCATATCGTTGCCAATACACATGAGTAAAGATGTGAATTAAATATTTTGCTCTGTGAAAATGGGATTTCATCATTTGTATGTCATCGGACGAAGCGTAAACAATGAAAGCGCCCGATTAATATATATATATATATATATATATTTTAATATTAAGCTTAAACAAATTATTTAAAAATGGTTAAATCCTATGTTTTTAAGCTCTTTCAGAAAAAAATACTTTTAACATTTTGGAAACGATACCATTGTGTAGTCTTGAATTCCAATTATGCTTTTCGCACTCAGGAATTGAGATAGGACACTATTCGTTGCTCTAACAAAATCTGGTCTCCTATCGCAAAAGCATGATTGGGAAAAAAATAATTTGAATTCGAGACGTCATCACTCAAATGAACGCCAGGGGCTGGCTGCTAGATGTTGTGTACTGCATGTTGTTTTTGCCAAGAGAGCAGGGGCGTGCATAGAAATTTTGGGGCCCGTCACAAATGACTTTTCCGGGCCCTCTCCATATTGTTTACCCCTAAATTTACCCCTAGTTTTAGAAATATTGGGTCCCCTTCAGGCTCGGGCCCGGGTCAACAGGTTTCCCCTCTTTCCCCCCTGTGCACGCCCCTGCTAAAGAGGATTGTGTAAAGTCAGACATAAATAACGCCGATTACGGGGGATATGGACGAGAAGCCGCTGCCCAGGAGAAGCACCAACGAGTGGAGGCCGGTGGACCAGAGGAGAGTTCGTATTATAGTCATCTTTATCTTTACTAATAATAAAGCTGAAAGTCTCTCTGTCCGGATCTCTCTCTCTCTCTCTCTATCTGTCAGGATCTCTGTGATGCGCATAGCGCCTAGACCGTTCGGCCGATTTTCATGAAATTTGGCACAAAGTTAGTTTGTAGCATGGGGGTTTGCACCTCGAAACGATTTTTTAAAAATTCTATTTTGTTCTTTTTCTATCCAGAACATTTTCCCGAGCAAAATTATCATAAGATGGACGAGTAAATGACCAAGTTATCATAACGTGGAACGGTAACATGGGCAAGCCAATTGGCGAGAAATTCATCATCTATTATTTGTAACTATACAGGCGAACGAAAATACCTTTTAATTTTCTACTACGGGCAAAGCCGTGCGGGTGCCACTGGTAGAGAAATAAAAGGATAGGACGTCACCTAAGGTCAGGTGAGAACCATAAGCAATTCGTAATAGCTCAAAAAAAAGTGTATCCTCACGCAATTTTTAAACTTTTATTTCCAAATAATTTCCCAACTTTTCTCGCAAATAATAATTTCATCTTCCTCAAACATTGAACTCCCATTCTTTACGTAGATATGAACAAACTCGGCAACCAACCTATCAGAAATTCCCCATTAGCGTCGGCCGAGAATTGCGACATTAAAAGCCCTAAATCATAATTATTAGTGGGTTAGTGGATGAATTAAGCACCTTGATTATTCAAGGTGTTGGATGAAGGATGAGAAAGGGACCCGGCTTTAGTCGAGCGGTAAATGAGAATTTGACTTTAATGTTTGGCTGACGGAAATTATTTCAGGACATTTCGGGCCCCGAGGCACGTATATCAAATTTACGCGCATGAAGCGGTTAAGATAAGGACATTTTTGTAACTCTAATATTTTAAATTAGCGGTACCTGCACGGCTTTACCCGTAATAGAAAATTGAAAGTTCTTTTAATTCGACTTTATAAAGGGTGTCCCAAAATTAACGCAAGATTTGAATTTGCCGCCATTTTTGCAATAAATTGTGGGCAATCTTGAAAAAAGAACAATTTGGCAGCTGAGGGTCTAGGGTTATTACAAATGGAGCGTTTTCGATTCTATAATTCGTTTTCATTATCGAACAATTATTTGAAAAATAATGAAAGTTTGGGCGGGTCAAGCAGTTAACTGTTATTGGCGCTCGATATCGCAATTAGGTAATGCGCAGGTGGTTGTGGGCTTGCTGACATAGACGTTTGACTTCAAATAACCTCATAGGGAGAAGTCTAATGATGTAAAATCACACGATCTAGGGTACAATTCATATCACCGAAACGAGAGAGTACACGAACAGGAAATGCCTTATGCAGTGATTGAATTGTTTCGCTGGCTGTATAATAGCATAACACTCCGTTTTTACTAACCCTAAACTCCCAGCTGTCAAATTGTTCTTTTTCCGTGGCTGCCAACAATTCACAGCAAAAATTGTGGCAAATTCAAATCTTGCGTTAATTTTGGGACACCCTTTATTTACAAATAATGTATGGTGAATTTTCTCGCCAATTGGCTTGTGCCCATGTTACGGTTCCACGTTATGATCATTTCGTAATTTACTCGTCCATCTAATGGTAATTTTGTTCTTAAAATTGGAATAGAAAAAGAACCACATCGAATTTTCGAAAAATCGCTTCGAGGTGCAAACCCCCACGCTAAAAACTAACTTTGTGCCAAATTTCATGAAAATCGGCCGAACGGTCTGGGCGTTATGCGCGTCACAGAGATCCTGACAGACAGAGAGACTTTCAGCTTTATTATTAGTAAAGAAGATAACTTGAAATTGATGCTCAGGTTTTGCCAGAAGTGCCACCACGGAGAATAATCAGTTATTCAGAAGTTGCAAAAAGGTTTTCTCAACCTTTAGTTTATGTTTATGGAATCAAGCAAAGTGTGGTAAAAATAACTCCCACACTTGAAATGTGAGTAACAAAGACACAGAGAATGTCTACGGAAAAAAAAAAAAAACTTATAATGTGGCTCCGATAAGTTGAATATGACCTTGAAGATGTTTATTTTTTTTAATGAAAAGGGGGCATGCTATTTCAACTTGAGTTGGAATACTTTTGAATAACTCGTAGATCAACCATCAAGTTTAATAACGTATTGTTAAAAACATGATAACTGAATGACAATTGGGTTGTTTCCGAAATTTTAAGAGTTTTTTTTCTGAAAGAAACATGCTTAAAAACATAGGTTTTAACCATTTTTAAAATAATTTCACAAAGTTTAGCATTTTTAAAAAATTATTTTAATCGCTGCGCAGATTCAATTTCATTTCTTACGCTTCTGCTCATGACATCGCAAGTGATTAAATGCCTTCACTGATGCCAACAGCGCGGAGCGCTTGGCATTAAATAAAGATTAAAATATCATAACGCAATAATACTAATGAATTACATGTTTGCTTCAGAAAAACCTTCATTCAAAATTCTGATTATGATTGCTATTAAATGCTGTTTAATGGCAACCTTTTCTTTTTTTTTAAATAATACATAAACCTTCAGCGCGCCAATGGAGTAGAGTTCCGAAGAACATCACTTGTGACGTCATAAAGACCACGGCTTCTTTCCAAAACCGTACATGATAACATATTAAGTTAAAATAACTATTGGGAAAATATAAGTTTTTTTTCTTGGTCCCTCTTTTTTTTTTTTTGTCGTTGTTTATTCTTTCAATTTGAGTGACTAAAAGTCGTACTTTTAACTGCAGGACACAACCCCATTGTCTGTCTGTCAATTAAAATGCATTTAGCCCTTGTTTAAAAAAAATCATTTAAAATGTATTTTGAGAATCCAACTATCTCAAAAAAAATTTCTTAAATTACAATAATACTAGAGGACCCGACAGACGTTGTTCTGTTCAAACTTTGTAAATTGAAAAATAAAAAATTTCAGTAAACTATCAAGTGTTTGAACCGTTTTGTTGAAAAAAATAAGTAAAAAGAGAATGTTTTAAGCTGCTTGGTGTCCGAATGCGTACATTTATTATAACTTCATTTATTTGATGCCCACTGATCAGTTGTTTTATTGACTACTTTTTATCGCGTAACTTGAAAGATCTTCATAGATTGCATGGTTTGTTCCTTCAGCCATACTCAAAGTATAAAAATCGTCCTCAGATTCTAAGTGAAAAAAAACTAACTACCCATCTAGAACAAACGGGAAATCCCGCTGCAACATCCCTCATATGAAAACGAATAAAAAAATCGAAAGGATATCGTTTAAAAAAATGATAAAGGTAAAAACAGTTCTCAAAACCAGCTGAGAAAATCGCTCACCCCCACCCCCTCCCGGTGTAAAATAACCACATTCTTCTACTAAAATGACTAAACACTCTTTAAAAACGAAAAACAATTCTTTGCAATTTAAAATATTTCGCCAAAAAAAAACAAAAAACGCAATTTTTTGCATTAACAGTAGCTTAAAAATGTAAACAAATGATCATGCAACTCTATTGTTTATAGCCAAAGTCGCCAAGCCACCACGTTACTGTAATCCAGCTGATCAGTGAGCGAAGCGAACTCCGACCGATTTGCGATCCGATCTTTTGAACGAAAACTTTTAAAACTTCATATATTTCCTGATTTCTTCTTTCCACCAAAGATAAAGATCTTCCACTGGGGAAGATTTCGATAATTGGGAATCTTGCGATCTTTCTTAATTGGCGTCAATTTTTATCTTCAGCGCCTGCGCGAGAGGTATTTTTCGTTGCAAATCTAAACAAAGAGAACGGAAACATCTATTCACATAGGGTTACTATAAATCAGCAGGGTTACCAGAATAAAATTAGTTACGCCAAAATGAAGAAATGATCGACGACCGCGCTAGATTCCCAATTATCGAAATATCCCCTTCCACTGCACTGATCTTTTTTGTACAGAACTACCCAGTTGTAATTCATCTGGACGAAAATAAAATTTGTTTCGTCTTTAAATTCCATCATCTTTTCCTTTAACAATGTACCTATTAGTTTGATAATCCTTAAAGTATTCTTGACAATGGTGCCAAAACTCAGATGGATTTGAACGATGCCGAGAAACAAATGTTGCTAGGTACGGTACTTTTCTGATCATTCAAAACGTAAAGCACCGATCCGGTCACATGTTTCAACTACGACGCCAGAACACACGTTTTGCGTGAACCTTCCAGTACTTTAAAATATATCTCGGGATCTGAAATCGTTGCTTTTTCAAGAAATGAAAAAAAGGCTTCACTCTCTCTCTCTCTACGTTTTATCTATTCTCAATCGACATATCACAGTAGGAAATTTCATTACAAAAAGCAGAGCCGGCTTTCTTATTGTCCTTTGGCAACGGGTTAAATATTTATTTCAGTTCTCGCTCAACAATAGGATAAAATAAATATTAATCATTTGGGAGATATAACCATACAATGTTTAAATTATTTAATTAACAAAAACGTTTCCGATTCGATCCATCGCGCTTCGAAACCATGCTTGCCACAACTTAATTACACACAAAAAATTTGGTCAAAATCGGTCCAGCCGTTTAAAAGCCTTATGGTGACAAACGTCCGCACAGAAGATTTTTATATATTAAGACGATAGCTCGTATGACGTGTATATTTTGAGCTGAATGTTACAAAATAATTACTCTTTTGTTTCAAAAATGTCATTCAGTTACACGGGACATTGCCCAGCTTCTTTTATTCTTCGTGTAAGAGGAAATTTTTTGAGATCATGAAATGTTCTAAAATATAATTTTAAGTTTTCTCTAGGATGCGAAGAATAATAACAAGCTTAAAAGTAACACGTATTTCACTTTCTTATTTCACGCTCAAGTATCTTTCATGAAATAAGTATTTATTTTAAAGAAATATATTTATACTTCACGAAATTAAAAACACACAAGTATAGCTTCCAAAAAATATCTTGCTTTGTTTTACTCTTATTGCAACTTATTGCATTATAATAATGAAATAGCTTGAGCAAAACAAAATATATAATACATCAAGTTCCCAAAAAATAAAATTCAAACGTTCGCAGTGCCTCGGGTTTTTGAAAATTGGAAGCAGCTAAAATATGAGATTTTAAAGAATGTAAATAATAATACAAACAACACCTTTTCTTGAAGCGAAATAAGATGTACATGAAAATTTTCCTTAACATTTAATTTCATTTGTGTTTACTTTAACTGAAGTATGGGGAAAAAGTTTTTAATAAATAAAATAACTAAAATCGCGTCCAGCAGTAAACGCTATCACATTTTCGTAAACCGGAATGTAATTTATGTGACTTTAGCTGCCTTCATATTCAATTGAATTATGAAAGTATATAAGAGTTAAGAGAAGTCGGATTGATTTTGAAGTAAAGAAGTTCAATTCTTTAAAATTCCAAGTGTTTGTGTCGGAGTCGGAGTCTCTGAGTACGGAGCTCTGAGTCGAAAACTCTAAAATACCCGGAATCGGCCAGTTTCCCTCCGACTCCGCGGCCCTGAGGTACTCTTAAATTTATGATTTTCTTCAAAATCGAAATAAAAATCATGGAATACTTCTTTTCTTAACGAAAGGTACCCCATGTTCACCACCGCACTCCTTTGGTTGAGTAGTTAAGGTGTGAAAAGGTAACAAGCAAATAAACAAAGTCATGAAATTCTTAAGTTGTTTTCCATCTCCAGCTCAGTCACTTTCCTATGCCGGTCTGATGAGTGCTAATAAGCACGAAAGTGCAGTCCTCGACTGGAATTAACTGAGTTGGGGGCGTATTTCATGTATTTCTGCTTTAGCACTATGGGCGGTAATTTACTGAATAAACAAAGTCACTTTCATATTTATAATATACTAGTGGTACCCGCACGGCTTTGCCCGTAATAGAAAATTAAAAGATCCTTTGGTTCGCCTGTATAATTACAAATAATGTATGGTGAATTTTCTCGCCAATTGCCTAGTGCCCATGTTACGGTTCCACGTTATGATCATTTCGTAATTTACTCGTCCATCTTAGGATAATTTTGTTCTTAAAATTGGATAGAAAAAGAATTACATCGAATTTTGGAAAAATCGCTTCGAGGTGCACACCCTCATGTTAAAAACTAACTTTGTGCCAAGTTTCATGAAAATCGGCCGAACGGTCTAGGCGCTATGCGCGTCACAGAGATCCTGACAGACAGAGAGACTTTCAGCTTTATTACTAGTAAAGATAAAGATAAAGATAAAGAAGTAAGTATATTAGTCTTAATGGAATGGATGAATATCAATTTCTCATGCTAAACTTAGCTCTAAATCTGTTGCGGTAGTACATCTTTTTGACACGGAAATTACAAGCTAATTTTATTTTTTTAAGCTGTTCGTTCATCTGGCTCTTGGATATCGTCGGATGCCTTTCATCCAAAAGCTCATTCAAATGAAAAAAGATCAACTAAGATTTGTGTTACAATATCATTAAATTGTAAAACCAATGTAAATAAAGCACAAATTAACACGAAAATACAGCAGCTATTTCAACGCTACAATGGAGCATCTTTGTCAGTGCAAAAACTCAGTACATAACCAGAAAGTCGTGGGAGAACTGAATGTCAACCACGTGGACACTTAATAGGTCGACCATTAGGAATTCACAGCAAGATACGACAAACAACCAATCAGCGAAGGACAAGTCACCCCCGAGGCACTTAGCAAGGGGAGGAGACAACGAAGCAGAAGACTGGAAACAAACGAGCTGATGTGTGCATCACATGATTTCCTTTTACTCCAATTTAATGTCATTTCCACATTATTGGCAGTTTTAATGTGATTCAATAGTTTACTCTCTAAATATCACCAGCAGTGGCCAAATTGAAACCAGATTTAAAAAAAAAGAAAGTAAAATGGCCAAGTTGGCGACCAAAAGACTGGCGATATATCGCCAAGTGCCCGCCGAATTATAACACCTCTTGAGTTTACATCGGAATTAACAATGATTTCCCCCAAAAAAAGGCAAAAGACCCCCCTTTGGAGCATCCGAATGCAACCAAAAAGGGAGGTGCATAACTAGACCCCATTAGAAGTCTACGTACTAAATTTCAACTTTCGGGGACATTCCGTTCTTGAGTTATACGACATACAAACGCACATACGCACATATGCACATACATACGTACATTACAGACGTCACGAGAAAACTCGTTGTTCTTTTTCTCGGGAATCGTCAAAATGGTTATTTCACGTGTCTATACGTTCTTAGGCACTTATCCACGTGTGGTCGAGTCTAAAAAAAACTCAACATTCATTCGGGGGTGAGCAAAATGGAAATTAAGGTCGATTTTTGAGTGAAAATTTATTCGCGAATGCAATGCTTCCTTCTTTGTAAAAGGAAGTAAAAATGTTTACCATTTAAGTAGTTGCATTAACGATTTCTAAAGAACTTTAAATCTCTTTTAGAGAGTGCAAAAAACTCTCTAAAAATGTGTAAAGAGTCTTTTTTAAAAGAGTGTTTTAGAGAGTGGAACCATTTTTGTAAAAGGAAGTAAAAAAAGTGGGAGAAAACGAACAACCCGAAGAAGCAAATAATAAAAACTGCATCAAAATATCAGGAGAAAATGGAGAGCTGGAAAAATCATTGACCAGAAAATACAGCAGCTATTTCAACGCTGCAATGGAGCTTCTTCATCAGTGCAAAAAACTCAGCACACAACCAGAAAGTCGTGGGAGAACTGAACGTCAACCACGTGAACACTGAATAGGTCAACCAATAGGAATTCACGGCAAGAGACAACAAACAACCAATCAGCGAACAACAATTCACCCCCGATTCGCGTAGCAAGAAGAGGAGATAACCAATCAGAAGCCTGGGAACAAAAAAGAGTCGGAGAAAACGAACAACTCGAAGCAAATTATAAAAACTGCTTCAAAATATCAGGGAAAAAATGGAGTGCTAGAAAAATCATTGACCAGAGAATGAAAATTTTTCCAAATATAGTGAGCTTCCCAAAAATCGAGATCATAGACCGAAGAACGTTTACAAATTATTCTGGCAGATGAAAAATCAAAACTGTTTTGAGTTTTCCCGTCTTTCCCCACAATTCAAGATATTCACCTTTTAAACTGTACTAGAAGTTTAATGGCCACATTAATTTATGTTTCGCAGTAGGATGTCGTTTTAATAAAATTATCTTATTCTTGAAATGACATAATCGAGTGTTGTACTAAGACAGTAAATGAATTTTTAGTCCACAATTCATTTTAGGAGTTTTTCTGCAGTTCGTTCAGAGAATCTCTACATAAGATAAATAAATACCTTTGTGCTGAACAGTAAAGTAAGACAAAATAACGTTAGAAGAAGCACAAATTTGTAAATTACAGCAGACACGTGTTTCGGCGTTACAGGGAACGCCTGTAATTTACAAATTTGTGCTTCTTCTAACGTTGTTTTGTCTTACTTTATTAATCTCTACATAGTATAAAATGAAGTCGACAAAAAGCGTCTGTGTGTTTAAATTCGCAAAACTCGAGAACTACACGGCCGATTTTGCTGAAATTTTCAGTTTGTTCCTTTAAGTCCTGTGAAGGTTTGCAGACCTGTTCAAAAAAAATTCGACGAGTAGTTCTTATTTTATTCCAATTTAGGCCCAATTTTCACATAAATTCCCGAATATTCGGGTGAAAAATTACTTGCACATATTAATATTACACATCGTTAGAAAGGGTAGAATGTTCCGCGTTCAACGCAATTTGGTTCAATGCTCTAATTTTATTATGGTGGGAGTTATTTGCGTTTTTAGCTCGAATTTTTTTAGGCTTAGCTGAAATTTGGGCACTACTTTCTTCATTAAATAAATCAATAAAAAGTGAAGGAATCGTTCCACAGCTTTCTTTTTGTCGCCATTTTAAAAAAGCGATCTTTTTTACTCCAGATCTAACTCGATCTTAGGTCGAAAAAATAAGCTTTTATCTCGAAAGGAAAAAGAGTTACAAGCCTTTTTAAATCAAGTTTTAAGAAATCTCGATTCCATTCAAATTGCGAACCATTTTCTTTCGCGTTTTAATTTCTTAAACTTATTTTGTGTTTACATGGTTACTCATTTTAAATCCATCTTTCTGGATTGAGTTTCTTAAAAGAATTTTAATATCTGTCGTCTTTGTTTGGGCGGGAAATCATGATTTTTTTAAATTTATTTTTTACACCGATTGTTAAATATACGTCACTTGACACAATTTTTATTTTCAAGGTTGACCGGGCAAAGCCGGGCAACGCAGCTAGTACTGATTAAAAGATTCACTCAAACCTTATTTTGATCTATTTTTTGAGCGACTAATTTCAACTAAAAGAAAGAATTCAAGTTCCGCGGAACCTCTAAGTGAGCTGCGTGGTACCGGGACAGCCACGAAAGTAACGGAGAGCAGCTCTGCTGCTTCTTCGGGCCCGGTACTACTAGAGGGCGCTTTAGCGTTCCGTGTCGATGGACAACGTGGTGTTTGGGCCGTGGTAGCCCGATCGGTAGAGTGTCGGATTCGGGGCCGGAGGGTCCTGGGTTCGAACCTCGATGGTCGAAGACCCACCGTCGTCATTAAAGGGGATTGGGCGACGTTAATCAGGCTCGTGGTCTCAATGTCCTCCAAGTGAAACGATACCTCTGGGGGTGCTAGCACCAAGTAGCTATTAGTTCCTGGACTAGTTCTAAATTCTCAATAACTGTTCGATCCGGTGATGGTGCTGCCATCTATCGGTATAAAAAAAATAATGGAGGCAAGGCACTTAGTATGCAGTCCTCGACATCAATACAGTTGTAGTCAGGTGTGACTCGGAATCGGAAGTTCTGTTGCTTCTTCGGGCCCGGTACTACTAGAGGGCGCTTTAGCGTTCCGTGTCGATGGACAACGTGGTGTTTAACATCGGCGATTGTTAACACTGTATAGGAAAGTATGTGATGAAAATTATGTGATTAAAGTCTTATTTCTTCTAATTTTGAGTGCACTAGATTCGCATGCAGCTGAAGACATTAACTCATTTGATGCAGGTAAGTTGTTATTATATTATATCTATATTTATATTAATTCCAGTGATAGGCTTAAGTTTGATTGTCAATTAATTATTCTCAAGCTTTCGTTTCAAATAAAATAGTGTCTAATTAAGACATGATTAACATTTGTTATAAATTTTTGAGAAAAATGTCTAGGACCAATTCATTCTAGTAGTCAAGTGTTTGAATTGTGTTTTTCGCTGTTGAATAATAAATCGTTTGTGAAAGCGAACTTTAATAACTAAGATCTATAGCTAGTACTTGGTTGACAGTTGATTGCAACTAATATTAAATATTACATTAAGTTAAACTAGCACTGGTCAAGGGGTCGACATTGTGACATGACAGCATTTGTGAGGTACTGTAAGAGTTTTTTTATTTTGATGTCGACCTCCAGTGAATCGATAACCCACAATTTCGATCAAAATACGTAACTACAATGACTTTAAAATAAAAGAAAAATTAATTTGAATTTTGACATCTTGAATTCAAATTATGTTTTTCGCAATCACGAGTGTGTGTATGTAGGCGTGTGTGTTTGTGTGTACGGGTTATGTGTATGTGTGTGTATGAATGTGTGTGGGGGGGGGGTTATGTGTATGTGTGTGTAGGCATATGTGTTTGTGTCTGTGTGCATGCATGAATGTGTGGGTAGTTGTGTGTGTGTGTATGTGTCTGTATGTATGCGTGTGTGTAAGTGTTTGTATGTGTTTGTGTGTGTATGTGTTTGTGTGTGTGTAGTTGTGTATGTATGCGCGTGTGTGTAGGACATGGATGCAACCAGGAGACGGCTTTCGCTATAGGAGCAGCATCGTGAGGAGCCAGCCGGTACACGGTGATGGTGCGGAGGGCGGCGGTGGAAAAAATCAGCGTAACGCCAAAAACAGTCAAATGAGAACAATAAGCAATCGTGATTGCTCAAAAAAACCGACGATTCCGTATACTTTTTATTGGTTTCGCAAACTTAATTAAAATACAATGCTCCAAGTTGTACAAGAACAAGTCTGAAAATCAGTCATTTTTTTTCCACAGCTAGTTATTAAAAAATATTAGTTTAATATTTGTAGTGCATTAGAGTACATTGTTTGCTATTGTAATTATATTTGATTTGTTTATCAAGTTTGTTTCCGTGTTAATACATTCAACTCCCGTTTCTGTTGAAGCCGTACATAGCAAATTTAAGGCTATGACGTAACAGCTTCAATCCTTCTTCACGCTTTACCAGGGCATGATTATCGCACAGGCCAACTAGGCCTGGGCCTGGGGCCTCATCTTCCTCAGGGGCCCCGATTTTTTAAAAACTTATTCATAGCATCAAAAAATCGTGCATTTTTGTGAAAATAATGAAAATTAATGATTCATTAATTGAAAACATACTTCTTAAATATTGTTAAACATTATTTTGCATTGACTTAAAGTGATAAAATAGAGAGGGGGGGGGGGGGCCTCCAAAGCATCGAGGGCCTTGGGCCTCACATTTAGTTAGTCGGGCCCTGAGCTTTACTGTAACTTTTTATTATGAAATTACGGCTATAACGAATTTTTTAATCGATTCTTCGACTCCGCTATAAACGTACTGTATTTCTTAAACGACTTAGCGATAAAATTGCTTTTTATTCTTTTATTTATTTGTTTCTTTGTAAAGGGGATAGGAAAAGAAAGAGCGACATTATATTATCAAGTGTGTTTGAATTGTAAATTTAGTTTTTACTTCATAGGATATTTTGTTATGCATTTTCTAGTTTCCTAATATGTGAAGAACATGATTGTTGTATAACTTTTGTATATATAGTTGCAAAAAAACTATTGTCTAAATATCTTTTTGCCTAGTGTTTCATGATATAACACTTACTGTAAATCTAATATAATTAAATTTGTGACTGCTTTATTTTGATCAATAAGAATTATTTACTTTTTAACTAGAGCTGAAGACAAAAGCTGTTTTACATTGAATAATTATTTGAGTTTTTCTTTTTTTTTGCTATGCATCAAAAAAGAAAAATTGTTATTTGATAGGGATAAGCTGACATTTCTACTGTAGATCTATAAACAACTTTCTGCTGCTCATTTTAATATTTTATTTTTATTGTTATTGAAATGAAGTGCATGAAATTATTTTCTATTCTCCTAAAATTAAGTCAATTTTGTTAAAGTTAGATTTTAAAAGTGACAGACGATTTTGATATTTATTTAGTGCTCAGGAATGAAAGGTTTGTCATTGTATTGAATTTGATTGGTGTGTGAAGTCTATACTCACATTTCCTTAATCTATTCTTCAATACAAATGACATGCTTTTGTATCCTTAAAGGGTATGAAAATGTAACTGTATTATCTAGTGCACGTCTATACTCACATTTCCTTAATCTATTCTTCAATACAAATGACATGCTTTTGTATCCTTAAAGGGTATGAAAATGTAACTGTATTATCTAGTGCACCTGAAGCGTAAATTTTTAGCTTTAATTTTAAAAAAGCTTGTTATGAACTTGTAAATTTTCTATGTACATGCCAACAAATCTGATTTTAATATAATTGTCGTGTTTATTGACTGAAATAATGTTTCATGTTTTACCACCTACAAAAAGTTTGATATTATTTAAATCTCTGTGCTACACTTTGATTAATCATAAAATTAAAAAAAAAATCCAATATTATCTTATCATCAAACCAGAAAGAAGATTTTGTGGTTATTTGTTTTTAAAATATTACAATTGCACAAGCTTTTCTTTAATCGATAGGCAAAAGGTTTATGATCCGAAGGAGTTAGTGTCACCGATAAATTTGTGCTCTTGATGAATTTCTATTTCGAATAGCATTTTCTTCCTGACGCGAAAACACCGTACATCTCCAGATCGTCAATATTTTCGTTTCTTCCATTGCTTAGCTTTCATAGTTACTTTCGCGGCGGTCCCGGTGGTACCCTGAGACTGCGGGGGACACCCTTTAGGTTTTAAAGTATTTACTTTTACGAGTTGGGATTGTTTACAAATAATTAAATCTAAAAAAATAATAATAATAATAATTAATATGAATTTTGACGTCTGGAATTCAAATTATGTTTTTCGCAATCACGAGTGTGTGTATGTAGGCGGGTGTGTTTGTGTGTGTGGGGGGGTATGTGTGTTTGTCTGTAGGGGGCATGTGTATCTGTGTGTAGGCATATGTGATTGTGTCTGTGTACTGGCATAAGTGTATGGTAAGTTGTGTGTATGAATGTGTGTGCGTGGGGACGGAATATGGTGTATATGTGAGTAGGCATATGTGTTTGTGTCTGTGTGCAGGCATGAATGTGTGAGTAGTTGTGTGTATGTGCGTGTGTATGTGTAGGTGTCTGTATGTATGCGTGTCAGTGTGTGTTTGTGTGTGTATGTGTATAGGTGTATGTGTGTGTAGGTGTTTGTGTGTGTGTATGTGTAGTTGTGTATGTATGTGTTAGTGTGTAGCATATGGATGCAACCTGGAGACGGCTTTCGCTATAGGAGCAGCATCGGGAGGAGCCGGTCGACGGTGATGCTATAGAGGGTGCTGGCGGGAAAATAAAATGATAGGACGCCAAAAACAGTCAAATAAGAACAATAAGCAATCGTGATTGCTCAAAAAAAAAAAGAGGATTGATTGCTTTTAAAAACCTAGGCGCACAGCGTTTTGACTGAATATAAGTATCAATGCTTTATGATCGAATTTTGTCATTGTTGAAAACATTAATGCTAAACTTTAAGAAAGCGAACCAAGATGGAGAAATATCACTTTTACTTTCTACTCGATGGAAAAAGTTTTCTCTTCTACTCGATTCCCAGAAAATGGAGCCCGAAATTGTCTTTTAAGGAAATACGATTTTTCCATGGCGTTTACAGAATGCTTTACTAAAAAATGAAGCTCTAATGGAACTTAAACTTTTCGAAAAACGTTGTAATACTTCTAGAAAAATAGTTTTAACATATCTGGAGTTCGAATATTTCAGATGCGCGTATTATATCCACAATTTGAGTGAACAGGTTTTTATTATGATTAAAAAAAGAATGAACGAAAGAAAAGAAAGCTTTTATTTATCTTGATCATAGAAGAAACCAATTATCGAGTATAAGAATATATGAATAGAAGTATGTTCTGTATTTCGGTCAATAAAAATGCATTAATAAACTTTTGTTTATAGTAGAAATTCTCAATTAATAATTTTACTCAACAAATTAGTGTTGTTCTATTTAAAGTTGAGAATGAAGTTTCACTTCTAAATTTATAATATCCGTTTTTAAGTTAAATATAATACACTGGCCATGGTGTGCACTGCATTGCAGTGTCCTATTGTGTAAAGTAACTCTTCGGAAGCAACTCTTGAATGCTGATTGCAAGGGATAGAAATTTCTCATCCCCTTATACAGTAAACCCTCGACTATCCGCAGAGTTAAGTGCCGCGGATAATAAAAATCGCGGATAAATCGCAAAAAGGCTAAAGTGAGAGACTAATAAGGTAAAAATTTTCCTTCCTCAAAAACTTGGCTGCATTGATGCATAATACTTTCTTCAAACAGTGAAAATATATACAGTAAAGTAAAAATGGATTGTATTTAACCAACAGATATTAACATTAATAAAGAACATGCGCATGTGCGATAAAGAAAGCGCAATTAGTAAATAAACAAATAAATGAATAAACAAAAGCAACTGAGTTTAAATTTACAATTTTTCGACAAAAAAAAAAGTCATTGTTAAATCACTCGCGGATAAGTCTCTCGCGGATAACGGGAATATACTGCTTGACCACGGATTGTATGTAATTTGGCAATTGGCCAAGTTAAGACGATTCCATCTGATTGAATCTAGCAGGGAGAAGAAAAAATAGCAATGGGATTTTGATTCACGCGTTTTATAGTGTCACTAGTGCCTAATTAATTTATTTTATTCTCTAAGTTGAAAAAGAGTGGAAACAAACAGTTTCTATAGAAACAACAAAAAGAAAATACAATGTTTTCATTTCGTCAGGAAAAGTAGAATCAAAATGGTAAGTGCAAAATTATGTTGTTAAAAATATGTCAATTAATTTTTGTAGTAAGAATTTAGATCGAATGTAACTTAGATTTAGGAAATGATTCGGTGAACGAATAGTCATTTGCACAAAACTGCGTCTAAATAGGCAAAAGCGCACATCTTAGACGAACAAACTACCACCCCTGCAAACTAATAGGTGCGTCCATTTCCGCCTATAAACCGGATATTAACCTTTCCATGTAATCGATGGTCAGACAGTACTGTATTGTAATGTTCAAAGAATGCTATCAAATAAAAATGGGAAAAGCATTTAAAAACTTCCTATTTTGGGTTTTAAAAAGTACAATTTTTTAGTAAAATAACGTAAACATGTAGGACGTTTCAGATACTGTAGGATCTGATGCGAGGGAGGTTACTGTGGCACCTAAAACGTTTTTTATCCTCCAAATGTTGACTGTCGATTCGGAAAATAGGAGGCCGAATAACAGTATTCCCATTACCTTTTTTTTTCAACCTTTAATTGGATAATACATTACGCACCTCTTCAATAAATGTGCACTCGTATACAAGCATTTTTGACTTTTAGTCATTCGGTAAAAATCATAATTTTAAGTGAGAGAAGAATTCAAAGTGAGAATGTTATTATTAATTTAATTTTTAAAGCATTTTTGTTAACTTATTTTTGTTTTTTCTACTTACTTCTGTAAGATTCGTAGCATGCTTTGTGGTACACGAGGAGTTTTCAACTTTTAAATTAAAAAAAAAAGTGAGAATGTTCCTCTTCAAAAATTTAGGTTCAAGGTGAAGTTATGCATAGAATAATCTCTTATATAATTAAAAACTGAGCGTATCTATGTATGTCCAAGCTTCTTCTCCCGAACGACAGTGAACTGACCATCGAACCAGGTATCGATGGATTCGTTATCTTCCCATCTTCAAGTTTGGCTATTTGACATAATAATTAGCGGATATATCAATTAAAAACTATTAATTACGACCCTTAGATTTCGACATAAAATCCCTATTTTTCGAAGGCTTTCCTCCATTCAAATGATTATTCAGTGCTTCATCTCCACTTTCCGCAACAATGCTTTTATTAAAATGTATAGCGTGAAGAAAATCATTGAGATAAAAGATCTATTGCCATTTTTTTCTCGAATATGAACAGGTAAAATTCTTGTTTTTGTTTTGAGGCTTTTCTTGTAATCAGGGAATTTAAAATGTTTACTTTTTGCGGTTTTTTCCGCAATCTGTCGCAAAATTTCACTGATTTTTTTTTTTGGTTCAAGACTGAATGTTGAACTCGCGTCACTTGACATAACTTTTATTTTCGAGGTGGACCGTGCAAAGCCGGGCGACACATCTAGTTATTTTTAAATTTTGGGGAACGATAAAGTATTTAAGTTTATTTTATGGGGTGCTTGCTTCAATAAGTGCAATAATACTGCTTACAATATGAGTGAGTCCGTTAAAAATAGCAACATCGTGGATCAAAGTTATGCTGAATGAATGGGGGTCAATAGAGGTAAAAGGCAGTAAGCAGTCATAAAATCGAATATTTCATACCCTGTTACTCTCAGAGAGAAGTCTTGGACGCTATGCACGAAATTTTACATCCGAATTCATCCAAATGAAAAGGAAAGGATGAAAAGTTAAAACATTGGAATTCCGTTTTACTTCGCCCCAACTGATCCTAACGTTATTTATATAAAGAAAAGGAGAAAGAAAATTGTTGATCTCGAATGACAAATGGAAAAGTTTACGGGGAAAACTTCCCATTTTTCAAGATTCGGGAAGAATTTTAAGATTATTTAAAATGGATGGAACGAGAACAGAACGAAAGCCATGCATTAATGTCATATTTGGAAAGATTACTCAATACACGGCGATGCGCCATTTTGACTATTCGAAAGGAATGAAGCGACCCCACAAAAGAGCAAAAGAAGAAAAAAAGTCTTTACGATCTGTTAAAATGCTGAGGCGCGCAATTCCCAGGAAGAAGCGTAACCAGGGAGATCTCTCCAATGTGGGAAAATGGCTTTTATATAAAGGCCTCGGGATCTATTATGAATTTAAAAGCATCCCCGTGTTTTCATCTCTCGAGTTTGTGACTATGTAAATGTGTGGCATTCCGTAGCCAATCGTGGGTTAAATAGTAAATAAATTTTGTATGGTGCAGAGGCGAATCGTAGAAGTTTCTTCCTTGGAATTTTAATAAAAATGAATTTATTTAAGTAAATAAAATCGAACGCTTCGCCTTTTATAATAAACTAGTGGTACCCGCACGGCTTTGCCCGTAATAGAAAAATTAAAAGGTCTTTTGGTTCGCCTGTGTATTTACAAATACTGTATGGTGAATCTCCTCGCCAATTGGCTTGTTATGGTTCCACGTTATGATAATTTCGTATCTCGCCAATTGGCTTGTGTCCATGTTACGGTTCCACGTTATGATCATTTCGTAATTTACTCGTCCATCTTATGATAGTTTTGTTCTTAACATAGGAATAGAAAAAGAACCACATCGAATTTTCAAAAAATCGCTTCGAGGTGCACACCCCCATGGTACAAACTAACTTTGTGCCAAATTTCATGAAAATCGGCCGAACGGTCTAGGCGCTATGCGCGTCACAGAGATCCAGACATCCTACAGACATCCAGACATCCTCCAGACATCCTCCGGACATCCAGACAGAGAGACTTTCAGCTTTATTATTAGTAAAGAAGACTTGGAATTACATATTTAGGTAAAAATTGTCAATCATATTCTACGTTACTTAAAATACACCGCCAGCTCAGTTATTCCATCCGAGGACTGCAGTTTCGTGCTTTTTAGCACTCATCAGCCCTGAATAGGAATTACTTGAGCTGCTGGCGAAAAACCTCTTAACCCGAGATTGCTCGCGCGACCAAAACGAACGGGAGTGCTCGCGCAAGTTATCTCATACCCTAGGAGGTTTTTTAGTATTTTCGAGTTCAACTTTTTTTCAAAAAGGTTGAAAAGTCAAATAAGAGTAAAGAGTATAGTTATAAAATACTTTCTTAAAAGACTTGCATTCAATTTCTGCATTTTTTTGCAAATGCGTGACATATGGTCCATGCAAATATTTTTGTCACATTTTTCACACACAAATTTGGTTTTTGTCTTTTATATTGGGGCTTCAATACAGCTTTTGGACGTTGACTTTGCTTTTTTAGCAGGGGATGCAATGTCTTCACTAGATCCTAGTTTTAATTTTAAGTCTCTTGGAAGCATTGCGTGTTCTTTAGTTCAGAACTGTAGCGGAAATACTCGCGCAGGGTATGATACACCCGTAGAAGTCAATTCCAAAGAAACTAATTTTAGAATGTCCCCACCGTTTCTACCCCTTCAAGGTCATGACCTATGGGTCAGCTACTCAAGAAATCGTCCACTTCCAATAAAAAACGTGGGGAGAAATTTGATTGAAAGCGAAGAGGTGGGTATGTCATACCCTGCGCGAGCAATCTCGGGTTAAGGGAGCTAAGAGAGCAGAACAAACTGGTAGCTAATGTAGAATTAGCACACCAGATGATTGACTGCATCAGCAATGGTGCGGTTCAACTCGAAGATTGATGGCAAAGCAAGGTATTTTGTAGTAAGTTACCGCCCTAAGCCAGGGCTAAGGCAGAAATACTTAAAATACACCGCCAGCTCAGTTATTCCATCCGCGGACTGCAGTTTCATGCTTTTTAGCACTCACCAACCCGTAATAGGAATTACTGGAGCTGGTGGCGAAAAACCTCTTCAGTGAGCCAAGAGAGCCAACCAAGTAGCTAATGTAGAATTACCACACCAGATGAATGACCGCAGCAATGGTGCGGTTCAACTCAAAGAGTGATGGCAAAGCTAAGGTATTTTGTAGTAAGTTACACCCTAAAGCCAGGGCTCAGGCAGAAATACTTAAAACACATCGCCAGCTCAGTTATTCCATCCGAGGACTGCAGTTTCGTGCTTTTTAGCACGAATATATGCTTACTAGTGGAACCCGCACGGCTTTGCCCGTAATAGAAAAATTAAAAGGTCTTTTGGTTCGCCTGTATATTTACAAATAATGTATGGTGAATTTTCAAGCCAATTGGCTTGTACCCACGTTACAGCTCCACGTTATGATAATTTCGTATTTTGTCATAGTTTTTTTCTTAAAATTGGAATAGAAAAAGAACCACATCTAATTTTCGAAAAATCGCTTCGAGGTGCACACCCCCATGCTACATACTAACTTTGTGCCAAATTTCATGAAAATCGGCCAAACGGTCTAGGCGCTATGCGCGTCACAGACATCCTACAGACATACAGACATCCTCCGGACAGAGAGACCTTCAGCTTTATTATTAGTAAAGAAGATTACGAATCTCTGCTTATTAGGGCGGTAACTTACTACAAAAATAACAAAATGAATGTATAAACAAAGCATCTACAATAGTTTGACTTAGTTTAAAGTATTTTTTATAGTATAAACAAAGCTCTGCACAGGCGCTTACAAGGTAGCCGGTAGACCGTTGTTTTTTTTTTTTTTTTTTGAGCAATCACATTGCTTCTTGTTTTCATTTGGCCTTTGAATGGCGTTCCTTTAATTTTATTCCCCCCCCCCCCCGCCTTTCTCTGCAGCACCACCGTCGACCGGCCCCTACCGATGCTGCTCTTCTAGCGAGCAAACTCTCCAGGTTGCGTCCATATCCTACACACACACATATACATTCACACACCTACACACACATACGCACACACACATACCCACACACTCTCATGCCTACATTCACACACACTCATGATTCCGAAAAACAGTTTGAATTCAAGATGTCAAAATTCAAATTAATTAATTTATTTATTTATTTATTTATTTGTTTATCTACTTATTTATTTATCTTTTGAGCAATCACGAATTGCTTATTGTTCTCATTTGACTGTTTTGATGTCCTTTGATTTTATTTTCCCACCGCCACCCTCCGCAGCATCACCGTCGACCGGCCGCCTCACGATGCTGCTCCTCTGGCAAAAACCGTCTCCAGGTTGCGTCCATATCTTAGACACATGCGGATACATACACACACTGCCGCATACACACGCACACGCCTACACGAAGATACACACGCCTACACACGCTCGTGATTGCGAAAAACATAATTTGAATTCAAAACGCCAAAAATTCAAATTTTCTTTCTTCATCACCTTCTTTCTCCTGCCCCCCCCCCCCCCCCCCCCCCTCCAGTTCACTGTAGCTGCCAACGTCCTCTAAAAATAAAAGCTAAAAACTATCCCACTATGAAATGCAAAAAACTAAACTTCTCCGATCGTTTTCCGGTTTCATTCACAAGTATTTTTAACGAGAAGTAAATATGGTGTCCCGAATCTGTAATAGATAACTATTACAAGCGAAAAGTGGTTTATCAGTGCTTCTAAAAAGTATTTACATGCTTTGTAACATATACTTCTGTATAAATACATTTTTACATACATTGTAGCTTCTTTTCAAAAAGCGTCTTTACAATACGCAGCACCCCTTGCTACTTTATATTTGTTGGGAAGCATTTTCTCAGCGAAGGAACTGATATAAAAGATGCAAAATTTGAAAATATGCATTCATGAAAGCTGAGCATAAATTGTTTTCCCTTATATCTACGTTTCAAGTTTAAACATTCCTAAAAACTTTGAGCAACATACGTCCGAAATCAAATAACATTCTTTGAAAAGGTTTCTTCTTTTCTTTTGGCAAAACGCAAAAGTTTTCATGATAGTTTTTCGTTGCCGTATTTCCTGCATGCAAATCATAACATAATATCGCTTTTTGAAAATAAAATACCGACTATTGTGTTACCTAATAAATTTTTTTAGGTTCGGAAATATTTTGTGTAACTGCAACAATAAAGGTTTTGGCTTTAAAGATATTACATATGACGGAAGTTTTTTTTTTTTTTTTTTCTCGTAGCATATCGTTTCGTTTTTGAAAGATTTTTAAATAGCTTTAAAAACCAAACTTTTCTAAAGATACATAGCGGTATGATAAATTTTGTGCGCTGTTTTAAGAGGGAATCTTTTACTATTTCTAGATTATATTTCGACACTTTAAATTGCTTAGTATCAAAATGTATTTACATCAAACATTGAAAATGTTTTTACTAATATACTTCCTTTGGTTTAAAATTATTTCCTATGCCTAATCGCCATAAATAATAATAATAATTTGAATTTTGACATCTTGAATTCAAATTATGTTTTTCGCAATCACGAGTGTGTGTTTGTGTATGTAGGCATGTGTGTTTGTGTCCAGGCATGAGTGTATGGGTAGTTGTGTGTATGTGTGTTTGTGTGTCTGTATGCATGTGTGTATGTATTTGTGCGTGTGTGTCGTATGTGTAGGTGTCTGTATGTATGCGTGCGTGTGTGTGTGTGTATGTGTTTGTGTGTGTAGGTGTGTGTATGTGTGTTTGTGTGTGGGGGGTATCTGTGGGTGTGTGTATGTGTTTGTGTGTGTATGTGTAGGTGTCTGTATGTATGCGTGTGTGTGTATGTGTTTGTGTGTGTAGGTGTATGTATGTATATACATTTGTGTGTAAGTGTGTGTATGTATGCATGTGTGTGTAGGTGTGTGTATGTATGCATGTGTGTGTATGTATGCGTGTGTGTGTAGGATATGGACGCAACCTCAAGACATCTTTCGCTAGAGGAGCAGCATCGTGAGGAGCCGGTCGACGGTGATGCTGCAGAGGGTGGCAGTGGGAAAATAAAATCATAGGAACGCCAAAAACAGTCAAATGAAAGCAATAAGCAATCGTGATTGCAAAAAAAAAGGGAAGAGAGGTTTCAGTAAAGAGGTATCTTAGTGACAAGAATGTGGTGAGGCATTCATAGATTTTCAGTTGTAATTTATTTTAAAAATCATCATTTTACATGCCAAGTATAACGAGACGTTCACTTTAAAATGTTTTAGGCATGAACACATGTATTGAACACAAAAATCACAATTATTGGAAAAAATCCAAAATTTTAAAATTCAATTCCCAAGGAGTTATGCATCTAAGAATTTTAATAATGTATGTCGAGATTTTATTTTCAGTTTCCGTTTAGCTCTTTTTTTCATGAAAAAAAAAATGATAAAATTGGCAAAAGCATATTTTTTCACCCAAAAAAAAAAAAAAAACTTTTATTATTAAAGCCAACTAGATTTTAACAAATTAATGTCTTAATAAAATACATTTTCTTGATAAATTAAAACTACAAAATCACACAAAAGAGAGGGAAAAAATAAAAAAGAAATGGAATTTTGTGTCACTGTTCCTCCACTTAGTGGGAATAGTGAGACACATATTTTTAAATGAGCAAACTGTGAAAGAATCTAAATTTACCTGGAAAAGTACGAATAGTCGTTGCAGTTTGGTTTTGGTGTGAACTTTTTTCTTTGGCTAGGTAAATTTCATGTCGTCCTGACACACAGTAGTGACCTTTCCCGCGTATTTGTTTGGGAATGAGAAAGAATGATTAAGATTATTCGGGATAAAAACTTAATGAATGATCCCCTAGACCTAACACTGTGATTTTTTCCTGTGAAAATATGTAAAGGATCTGTGTTTATACATCCACCTTATCGGCTAATATTGACGAAAAGCAAATTTGGATCACTTCAGCGATTGCTTCTGTGATTTGAGACATACAAATGCACATACAAATGTGGTGACCAGCAACAGGCTCTTGGTCCAGCTAGACTGGTCCTAGTCAATTAATTAGTCCCCAATGAAGATCAATGGCCCTCTTAAAGCTATCCACCCCCTTGCTCTCCGTGGCTATAAGCCATGGAGAGCTTTTGAGTGACACTACATCTAATAAGCGAATTTTTGCAAAAAACGGAAATTAAGACCTCAAGATTTACCTTTGTTCAGATTCTCGACCAGTGTCCACGGCCCAGTAACACACTGTTCGCGGCCCACAAGTGGGCCGCTGCTCATGGGTTGGGAACCACTGTCTAGCCGGTTGTGCAGATCTGGTGTTATTTCGACCAAAAATGGAGGCAGTAAGTAAAATGAAAAATAATTGCCACTATTAAAACTGCGCCAAGTGCAGTAACCACAACAGTGTGGTCTAAAAAATAAGCGAACTTTTTAGTAAAAGAATAAAATAAGCCAGGTAATATGTTTTAAAATTAATATTTAATCAAAATAGGATTCATTCATTAATAAAAGCTTTGGACGGTCCACCATTTTATCCATCGACTTTAGAAATTCTGTTTTGGGAGTGTTCTTTTGCACCTGTGACACGCTGCTTTAATGGCTGGAACTGCATCGTAAAAAGCTCCTTTCATTGTAGTTTTTAGTTTCGTGAACGGAAAATAGTCACACAGGGACAGACAGATACGGCAAATACGATCGACGATGCAAAGCTATTTTCTTCAAAAGCTCCTTTCATTGTGGTTTTTAGTTTCAGGAACAGAAAATAGCTTTGATCGTCAATCGTATTTGCCTTATCTAACACTGTGTGACTATTTTCCGTTCCCGAAACTAAAATCTACAACTAGTATGTTGTGGCCATTACGAAACTTTCTTCTATATTTTTCTTTTTTTTTCTGATCCCTCCCCATGCTTGACGAGGAAGCAATATTCCCAACAAAAACAAAATGACACATGCAAAAACTTGACGACCATCCCAATGTCTGAATTATTGCAAAAGCAAAGCAAAGAGCGAAAATTGAAAGTTATTTTAAAAGCCTTCCTTGAATTAATTACAAATATTTTATTTATTAACAAACATAAGATGGCAACAGTTAAAAATTTTAAATCATTGAGATAATATTTCCGATCATTTCCATACAATTAAAATCACGAGAAATACGCAGACGACAATCTATTACGATTTATCTTTCGTATTGTTGCATTAATAAAACTATTTTTATTCAAAAAAAAAAATCAACACCTCTTGGAGCGATTGGCGTCAAAATTGAACCAAAGCCTGTTTACATATGGATTCACATATATTCCAAATTTCAACTAGAACGTTGCATTACTTCTTGAGATAGGGCACTCACAATGGAAAAAAAGAACGGGCGATTGCGTTACCCCCCCTTTTCAGCTGTTGACACCAAAATAAAATCGGCTCTTATACCCACTAAGGACTACTTGCCGATAAATTTTTCTTTCATTCTGTTCATTATTTCTTGAGATACAGCAGTCACAATTGACGACAAAAAACGTTCTATAGCTCAACCCCCGTTTGAGTTATTGACACCAAAATTGAATCAGCACCTGTTCCTGTTAATGGCAACATATGGACCAAATTTTGTTTGATTCCGCCAATTACTTCCTGAGGAATAGCAAGCACGCGTAACTCAAAAAACGTCCCATTGCTCCACCCCCCTTGGAGGAATTCGCGCCAAAAACCAATGGGCACAAGTTCACATAGGAGCACATATGTGTACCAAATTTCGTTCGATTTCATGCGGCAGTTTTTGCTGTAGAGCGGCCACAAAAAACTGGTCACACACAGACGTGACACACACACACACATACACACACACATACATACACACATACACACACACAGACAGACAGACATTTTCCAAAAATAGTCGAAATGGACTTAACACACCTCAAAACGTTCGAATCCGTCAAAATTCGAAATTCGAAAATTTGCACGAATCCAATACTTTCTTCTATGTATTAGATATAGAAGAAAGTAATAGAAGGAGCTTTTTAGGACGCTGTTCCAGCAGAAGTTTCACTGGTGCTAAAAGAACATTCCCAAAGTCGAATTTCAAAAGTCTATGGATAAAATGGTTGACCGTTCAAAGTGTTTTATTAGTAACTGGATCCTGTTTTGAACTAGTATGTTGTGGCCATTACGAAACTTTCTTCTATATTTTTCCTTTTTCTGATCCCTCCCCATGCTTGACGAGGAAGCAATATTCCCAACAAAAACAAAATTACACATGCAAAAACTTGACTACCATCCCAATGTCTGAATTATTGTAAAAGCAAAGCAAAGAGCGAAAATTGAAAGTTACTTTAAAAGCCTTACTTGAATTAATTACAAATATTTTATTTATTAAAAAACATAAGATGGCAACAGTTAAAAATTTTAAATCATTGAGATAATATTTCCGATCATTTCCATACAATTAAAATCACGAGAAATACGCAGACGACAATCTATTACGATTTATCTTTCTTATTGTTGCATTAATAAAACTATTTTTATTCGCAAAAAAAAAAAAAAAAAAAAAATCAACACCTCTTGGAGCGATTGGAGTCAAAATTGAACCAAAGCCTGTTTACGTATGGATTCACATATATTCCAAATTTCAAACAGAACGTAGAATTACTTCTTGAGATAGGGCACTCACAAAGGAAAAAAAGAACGGGCGATTGCGCTACCCCCTTTTTAGCTGTTGACACCAAAATAAAATCAGCTCTTATACCCACTAAGGGCTACTTGTCAAAAAATTTTTGTTTGATTCCGTTCGTTATTTCTTGAGATACAGCAGTCACAATTCACGACAAAAAACGTTCTATAACTCAACTCCCGTTTGAGCTATTGACACCAAAATTGAATCAGCACCTGCTCCAGTTAGGGGCAACATATGGACCAAATTTTGTTTGATTCCGCCAGTTACTTCCTGAGGAATAGCAATCACGCATAACTCAAAAAACGTCCCATTGCTCCACCCCCCTTGGAGGAATTCGCGCCAAAAACCAATGGGCACAAGTTCACATAGGGTCACATATGTGTACCGAATTTCGTTCAATTTCATGCGATAGTTTTTGCTGTAGAGCGGCCACAAAAAACTGGTCACACACAGACGTGACACACACACACATACATACACACACACAGACAGACAGACATTTTCCAAAAATAGTCGAAATGGACTCAGCACACCTCAAAACGTTCGAATCCGTCAAAATTCGAAATTCGAAAATTTGCACGAATCCAATACTTTCTTCTATATAATAGATATAGAAGAAAGTAAAAAAGTACCATGAAATTTTCAAAGGAAGATGCTTCGAATTGCAGTTCCTTCTTTTAATAGTTACTGTTAAAAAAATAATAATAATATTAATAAAAATAATTTGAATTTTGATACCTGGAATTCAAATTATGTTTTTCGCAATCACGTGTGTGTTTGTGTCTGTGTGCAGGCATAAGTGTGTGAGCATGTGTGTGTGTGCTTGCTTCTATGCATGCGTGTGTATGTGCGTATGTGTGTATTTGTGCCTGTATAGGTGTGTGTGTGTTTGCGCGTGTGTGTAGGATATGGACGCAATCTGGAGAGGGTTTTCGCTGGAGGAGCAGCATAGGGAGGGGCCAGTCGACGGCGGTGCTGCAGAGGGAGGCGGGTGGAAAATAAAATCAAAGGACGCGAAAAACTATCAAGTGAAAACAATAAGCAATGTGATTGCTCGGTACCATTGTAGACTTTCTCCAAAGCTGCTACTATAGTGTAACGGAGCAAAAAATTTTGCTAAGCTCTATCTTTGCAATAACAGTTTCGGTTTTCATTCACAATATCTGAGGAAAGTTCTGCTGTTGTGAGCAGCATTCTACTTCTTTCTTCTTTCATTTGCAACAAACGCAGACGATTGTTACGACTGCATAAGAAAATTTTTTTAAGGTGAGAGAAACTTGAGAAGAATATCAGTTTCAGTAACATGCATTTAAACGCTTTTTAGAGTAGGGGAATGTGGGGAAAAGTGAGATAGTTAAAAAAATTTACCTTTTTTTAAAATGAAAAAATAGGAAATTTGTTTTGAAACATAAACAAAGGACAGTGTATTTTGTGGGAAAGCTTCCATTGAAATGCATTTTTTTTTTTCAATTTTGGTGGCCAATCTGTAACTTAATAAAAAAAAGGACTGAACTGAAAAATAATATATCTTTCTAAAGAAATATTTTTTGTGGATTCTTAAAAATATGTGTCATCTAATCTATACATATAATAAAATAAGATGTTTGTGTGTGTGTGTGTGTGTGGCGCGCATCCCGAGAAAATGGTAAGACCTAGAAAGATGAAATTTGGTATACAGGTGCAGTTTTTGCTGAAGATGTGCACCTCGGGCTTCGATTTTTGATATTTTAATCAGAAAAAAAGTTATTTAATGTTTTATGTTTTTTTTTTTTTTGCACTTTTTACCTCACAGACCCCGAACCAATCGTGCCACACAAATATTTTTTGCACTATAAAGTAGAAGATTTAATTTTAAATATGATGAATGAAAAAATTTTGAAAATAGAGCAATATTTGTATTTTTTATGAATTTTTTAAAAAACCTTTAATTTGCATTTTTTCTGGGTTTTGTTTTTTTTAAATATTATCCTGCGAGAAGTATCAAAGCCCCATTTCTAAAATTTAAGTTGGTAATAGTAAAACCATTTCGCCCTCTTCAGAAGAAAAAAGTTCTTAAAAATACGCAATCGTTTTTTTTAAAACAATTTTGTAATGCTGAACACATTATGTCTTTCCACGCATCGGTCGAAAAAAGCGTTCTTCAATCTTTTATGCCTCTGACGTCACTACTTGGATTTCGATTCGGTATTTACGATGGAATCTTAATCGCAAACAATGTTTATCTTTTGTTTTTACTATACAGCTTACTTCTACATTTTATGACGTGATGACCACGTGTTTTCCGGCAGAGCTTGCTTTTTTCTTTCCTTTTTTTTTTTTTGTTTTATTTAGGGATTGCATTTATTTCTTTTTCCATTCCCCCCCCCCCACACCAAGCTGGAACGTTTTGCTGCATCTATATTACGTTACACTTCATAGTTATGCACATTTAATTCAACAATTGCCGACGGCGGCAATCTTGGCGTAAAAATGTGAATGGCACAACAAAAGATAGAGATATATGATTAATACTGCTGCCAAATTTATTTAAACAGCCACCGAAGGCGGCAAAAATTTAAATGACAAGTTCGCCAACCAGCCGCCGTAGGTGGCTGCTTGCATAGAAAGGCGAATGGCGTAAGAAAGCGGACCGGCTGGTCGCCGCAGGCGGCTAGTGAGTGAATAAATAAACGAAAATTAATATTTAAAAAAAAAAAACAAAGATCTGAACGAATAATTTAATAAATAAATTTTGTTAATTTATGAGAAAAAAAATAAATGAAAGAAAGAGTGAATGAATACGAAATTAAGTGAATGAAGGAATGTAAATGAATGCATTTCGACAAATTTTAAAAAACATTTCAGATCGAAACATGCCTTAAAATATTAACTAAATATATGTAACTATATGTTAATTGTGGAAATATTTTAACTTTTTATAACAACAAAAAATAGTTTTGATAAACTACAAGATATTACTATTTTTTTTCCAAATTTTAAACCATTTGCATTATTATATACGAGAGCTATTCAGAAAGTATAGAACGTTTCCGTCTCACGCCCCGAGTAGCACACCGATCTCGGCAGCTCAGTCGGCATCCAGCCATCACAACGGGAACATCTCCGCGCTACCCAATTTCCCGATATTCAAATTTAAAATGTAGGTTGCAATTGAAAAACCCGCGAGTTGTGAGGTGCGGCCTGTGATTCGGGTTTTGTTGGCAGAAAATCTTAAACTTATACAAATTTATCATTAGTGTACGGAAAACACGTAATGAATGAAAGTTCCGCATTCAGTTTAAAATGGTCGAATTTACGTTCACGAAGAAGGGAAGTTGCTAATGCAATATTTTCCCTCATCCGTCCTAGTGTTGCGATCTTGTACCTAGTAGGTTTGACTTGTTTCAAAGAATGAAAAACAGGCTAGCGACGCAGCACTTTGACGAGCGACGAAAAGCTTGGTCTACGCGTCACTAAGTGGCGTAGATCACTGGCGGTAGAACTCTAGGACGTAAAAAATTCAAAGCTTGTTCATCGCAATGATAAGTACCTCAATTCGTATGGTGACGATGTAGAAAGGTAGAACTTAAGTTACTCTTTCAGGTGTATATTAAAACAAAAAAAAAAAAACCTGCTCATTTTTACTTCCTTTTTCAAAAAAGGAAGAATTGTATTCGCGAAAACATTTTCACACAAAAATCGGCCTTAATTTCCATTTTTCTCAACCGCAAATAGATGTTGAGTTTTTTTTTCGACCCGTTCACACGTGGATATATGCCTAGGAACGTACAGACACCCGAAATATCCATTTTGACGACTCCCGAGTTAATTACGACGAATTTTCTCGTGACGTCCGTATGTACGTATGTATGTGCGTATGTGTGTATGTATCTCGCATAACTCAAAAACGGTATGTCCTAGAAAGCTAAAATTTGGTACGTAGACTCCTAGTGGAGTCTAGTTGTGCACCTTTCCTTTTAGTTACATTCGGATGTTCCTAAGGGGGTCTTTTGCCCCTTTTTGGGAGGAAATCGTTGTTAATTTCGATGTAAACTCAAGTGAAGTTATAATTTGCGGACACTTGGTGATATATCGCCAGTCTTTTGGTCGCCAATTTTTGTCGCCAACTTGGCGATTTTCCTTTTTTTTTTTTTAATCTGGTTTCAATTTGGCCACTGTTGGTGATATTTAGAGAGTAAACTATTGAATCACATTAAAACTGCCAATAGTGAGAAAATGACATTAAAATGGAGTAAAAGGAAGTCATGTGATGCACACATCAGATCGTTTTTTTTAATGTTCCAAAACGTTTCTTACTTTCTGAATAGCCCTCGTACCTTCCTCTTTGGAGCTATGTATTTTTTGAATGAAATCGATTGTATGTTTAAGAATATCGACAAAATATTGCTAAACAGGTGGCGCTGCAAACGGGAATATTTTACCAATTTGCGTTTGTCCCCAGATTCCCCCTCTTTTTTTTTTTTTTTTTTGGTTGACTGCAGCACCTTCTAAAATTTATGACAATGTGGATGGCAGGTGCGGTAGCAGCAAACTTTTGCTGCAAAATGCATGGATATTTCCTTCCAAGTGCAGTCGTTAAAGAACATTAAATGTTCCATTGAAATAAAAGTAAAGCATGTAGAGCGAAAACGTGTTTTTGCCAAGGTAGGATGTGAACAAGTCGTCACGTTTACCAAAAATTCTTAAACAGAATCTTTAAAATCTCGATGAATAAAACGGCTTTGTTTTTCGGCACTTAATCATTCCCTTTTTTGTTGATTATATTTAAGATTGCAGGAAATTGCTTTTTTCCCCCGAGGAGCAGTAAAATAAAAGTTAGCTTGCTATTCAAGAGGCAATTCTTTGCCTTCGAAGTACAGTTTCTTCTTTTTTTAAAAAAAATTTCCTATTTACCATAAAACTTAGAGCTCAGTTCCTGTTTGAGGTGTACTCATTAAAAATGTTTTCTCTATTCAAAAGTTTACTTTGTTAAATTTTAAGTAATCAAATACAGTAGTCCCTCGTTTTGCACGGGTTTATTTTACGCGGTTTCGATTATACGCGGTTTGAGATTTGACACCTTTATTTTATTTTACGCGGATGAGTTTCGGTTTTACGCGGATGCGGCAATGCAAACAGATAACATTTTCCCCTCTTTCAAAATCCAAACTCCTAAACATTGCAGATGACGCGTAATCAACTGCATTTTGGATTGCTAATAATCGAGCTTGGGCCACTGGAGACGATTGGTTCCAGAGCTCTTTATAGAAGTAAATTTGTTAAACTGACACAGTTCAGAACTCACTGGAAGACGAGCTTTTAGGAGTGAAAAAGGAGGCCAAAACTAACGAGGATACCGACGTCGGTGACGCACAACCAAAAAACGTACACATTAAAATTTTTTGCCATTCTCAAACAATAGAAAAGATCTTTCTGATTTGTTAGTGAAGGAAGATTCTATCATGGAAATGAAGCAAGTGATCATGAATGCGTTAATGCTCTGCAAAGAATGACAGAGAAAAAGTCTTAATGACTGCCAAAAGACTATCATAGCCAGCTCCTCTTAATAAACAGAACACGAATTAATTTATGTTTTCTTTATGCATGTTGTGCATGAAAATCGATATATAAGTACACATTAAACTTATAATACAATTAGTCATCCTTAGAATGAAGTATTTCGTTATCTATGGAACCAAACCCCTATTTTAACACCAGTATTAGGTCTCAATTTACGCGGCATTTCAGTGGCTGGACTCGTAACAATATGTATTGTCTGGAAGAAAAATAATTAATAATTAAATATATTAATAGATATTTAGCTTACATGCATTTCATTGGTTGCTCCACAGTGATTCACGTGGTCGGCTATCCACCAATCGTAAAAGCAGTTGAATGAGAAACATCAAGACCTGTAAAATGAAATCAATAAGCAATCTTGTTTGCTCAGCAAAGCAAGAAAAAAAAAGTTTAAAAGTTCATGATTATTCAATAACTCCATAATTCGTTTTTAATATTTATTTGGCGATAACTTGAAAATTAAAAGCAATTAGACTGATATTTTGTTATTAAATTAAAGGGAGAACATTTTTCCATTGCTTTTATTGATATTTATTATTAGTAGCAGTAATGCAATTTCGACAATTGTCACCTATCGTTTTCAAGATATCTCCTGACTTTCTTGAGCCATTATTTTTCTAGATATAAACAAAAAGAAAGAAAAAGAAAAAAAAAAGAGAGGCCATTACATCTTCCGAAATCCAAGACTTAAGACTCCTCTTAAATGACGCTATTAAACATTACCTTTAATCCCCTAAGGTAAGATCTTTACAGCCGAAGAAAACAGAAGTTTTTTTGTTTTTTTTACTTACTTTCATTTTGTATCTTCTTTTTTACTTCTTCCATAAAACTTTCTGAAAAACATTTCAGGTTTTCTTGAAACTTTTTAATGGTTTTTGTCATAGGGCAGGTGGTCCAAAGGTGTGTGCTTAAGGTAGTCCACTCCTAAAAAGTAGACTTAATTTTATTTTTTTATCACAAAACGGTGGTACTGTATAGTTAAACATTTATCTGCAGTGAAAATGGCTGAATTGGAAGAGATTACCTCAAATGGCATTGGCAGCTATTGTACGCAGGGCCGCAGAGAGCCAAGGTGGGCACCTTGTCAGTTATATCGCCGGACCCTTCCAGCTACCAAAAAAAAATAATAATAATTTGAATTTTGACTTCTTGAATTCAAATTATGTTTTTCGCAATCATGAGTAATACCGCTCTATATAACCACATTCACTTCAGTTTTGAACAATTTAACAGTTTGATAGCCTAAAGTCGCATAAATGGTGCTCAAAGTGGTCACCGTAAAAAAAAAAAAGAAAAAAGAAAAAAACTTGAACATGAATATAGTAGAGTAGTTTTCGGCGCTTCACTGTTTTGTATTACTTGCTTAACATTACACATTTTTCTGCAGTCTTTTTTTTTTTTTTTTTTTTTTTTTTGAGTACCCACTATTACTTATTGCTGTCACTTTATCGCTGAATGGTGTCCATTCTTTTTTGAAGGGAGGAGGCGATAAATCATTTCGAATTTCGTTGACTCCTTTTTTTTTTTTCGCAAACATAATTTACGGGCGTTTTGTCGAAGTTTACACACGATTTAAAATGCACTATTTTATACGACTCACGAAAATTGTTTATTTTATTTCATTTGAAAAGGCTCAATCATTTCGTACAAGGTTGCGATACATAAAAGGAAAAATAATTACCAAGATTAAAAGTGCGTCAAATGCAGTTCCTATAGCGGAAACGGACCAAAATACAATGGATTTATTCAGTTGTTTCAACCACCATTCAATGGTTTATTAACAAGTTTTCAGCTTTTACAAATAAGAGTCTTTTGCGAAGACCGATGAAATTAATTTTCAATACCGATTTCTTTTTTTCCCTTTAATATGCTCTTCAGCGCAGTCTAATACATGAAAAATGCTAATACAAAATTTAAAATAACATCGATTCACTTTTAATCATAAAAACGCGAAAGCATTAATGTTAATTAATGCCTCATAACCTTAAGTAAACTGCAGTTTTTTTCTTTTCCGAAGCATTAAAAAATAGAAATAATAATCCCAGAATTAAAATGAAATGGCTGGACTGAAAACCTTATTAAAAAACTTTATCCGTCTACATCATCATAATATTTTAATTAACTTACTCAACTCCTTCGAAATTTTCCTTTTTTCAAATCCATCGTAAAAGCGTTTGCATTTTTTTTAAAATGCCTCTTTTATAATTTACTTTTACTTGTCTCGACATCATTATAAAAACTTTATATATATATATATATATATATATATATATATATATATATATATATATATATATATATATATATATATATATATATATATATATTTTCATTTTCACGCCCGTTTATGATCTATTTCAATATTTTTATTATGTTTTTTGTTAAACTATAAATCAAGTCTTGAGGGAGCGTTCATTTTTTTTCGCACCTCTTTGAAAAAATGACGAATGTTATTAAAAACTTTTTATTATGACAGCAATTTTTAACAGCTATTTTAGCAAGATAAATCTTTGATGAAAAGAAAAATCTCTATGATTCTCAAATATTTTAAAACGTATATCCAGTATATTATTAAAGGGTGTTTTTTTTAACTGGAGCGTTTTTACGTTACTCGTGTTTTTGATTAATTAAACTCACTTTTTTTTAAATCTTCTTTCCAATTTTTGAGCTCGGCGATACAGAGAAGAAACAGTAAAACTTTGAACATTTTTTTTCTGAATTTCAATTCATTATTATATTAATAAGTTTAGTGTTTGAGCTTTGAAAAAAAATTTAATCAAATTAAATTAATCTATGAATTTATATGTTTTATACTAATTAAATTCATAAGTTGAAGTTGTAATTCGAATTTACCTACGAAAAATGTTCATAAAATAAGTTCTTTTCTTTAACCCTCCCGTTTAATTAGAATGTAATTAATTGCATTAAATGTGAACCATTCACAATGCGAAATTGTGATCCTCCGAAATCCTAATATTTTCTAGCCACAAATTCAGCAAAAGTAAAAATGATTTTTTTTTTTTTCAAAAAAAAAAGTATACTGAGTCTTTATGAGAAGTCATGCAGTACTTTCTGCACTTGAAACACGATTTGTACGAAAAATACAGTACATGAAATTGGCGTTCAAATTACTGTGAAGTTGGTTTAAGTTTGTCTCAAATCTTGACTACAAACATTATCTCATAAGCGGACAAAAAAATTGCAGAGAAGAAGATAAGTATGAATAGAAAGCAAGAATGTATAACTTCTGGTAGTGGGAAAATACGCAAGTAAAGATCATGTTTCTAATAACAGCCCTAAATATCAAAGATCTGGATTAATTAAAAAAATTGGTGGGAATCATCGGTTAAAATAAAAAAAGTAAGGAACATCGCGTCTTTGTACCTTTCTCACAGGGTGTCTGTCCCTTTGGGTGGTTCAATTTTTTACTTCCTTTTACAAAAAAGGAAGTATTGTATTCGCAAACAAATTTTCACTCAAAAATCGGCCTTAATTTCCATTTTTCTCACCCCCGAATGAATGTTGAGGTTTTTTTTTCGAGCCGACCACACGTGGATATATGCCTAGGAACGTACAGACACCCGAAATCTTGACGACACCCGAGATAGTTACAACGAATTTTCTCGTGACGTCCGTATGTACGTATGTATGTGCGTATGTGTGTATGTATCTCGCATAATTCAAAACCGGTATGCCCTAGAAAGTTGAAATTTGGCACGTAGACTCCTAGTGAGGTCTAGTAGTGCACCTTCCCTTTTGGTTGCATTCGGATGTTCCTAAGGGGGTCTTTTGCCCCTTTTTGGAGGGAAATCATTGTTAATTTCGATGTAAACTGAAGTTGTTGTTATAATTTGTCGGACACTTGGCGATATATCGCCAGTCTTTTGGTCGCCAAGTTTTGTCGCCAACATGGCGACAAATTCGGGGATTTTGTTTTTAAATTTGGTTTTAATTTGGCCACAGTTTGTGATATTTAGAGAGTAAACAATTGAATCACAATAAAATTGCCAATGATGGGAAAATGACATTAAATTGGAGTAAAAGGAAGTCATGTGATGCACACATCAGTTCGTTTTTTTTTTTTTTTTTTCGAGCTAAAGTCCAGGACACCATTATTTTTTTCAGACTTACAAATAGTATTATGCTGTAAAAGTTTCAGTTTCTTACTCAAATTTTAATAGGGTGCTCAATGACCCTTTAATTTAATATTAGCCGTAGCGTAAAAAATGCTAAAAGTTTAGAAACATTTAATTTTCCCAGCTATTTTTTTTTTTTGTAAATAATTATTTTAATGCAATGTATATGCATATTACCAGTGTATATTATAATATGTAGCATTCTTTTTTCAGTTCAGTGTACTTTTTTAACCATACGTATGAAGTTTGGGGGAGGGGCTTGAGCACCCTCTTCCAGTTGAAATAGGAATCTAAAATTCTTCGAGTGTATTACTATCCTCAAGTCTAAAAATATCGAGGGGTGTCCCGTTATCTAGGAGAAACTTTTTTTTTACATGTATTTTTGAACCACTCTAGTGTCCCTAAGGCCCCTATAAATACGAGCCGACGCATCAGCTTAAGATCAGCCTTTTTGGATCGGAACGCGAGTTTGAGTGGGTGTGTAAATGGAATAAATAGAATATATATTCTATTTATACAACCTGGACTATTATTATTAATAGTCTTTAATACCAATAGTATTAAAAAATACTAATTACTAATATGTCAATTAAATTATTAATTGAATTAGTAATATGTAATTAGATCTTAATTACATAATACTAATTATCTACTTATTAATACTAATCTCTATTAAGTTAACTAATCAACAAATAGAATAATTAATCCAGAATTAACTTAACTTATAATCTGGAACTATCAGCAATATAAGGCCCCTATATATACGAGCCGACGCATCAGCTTAAGATGAGCCTTTTTGGATCGGAGCGCGAGTTTGAGTGGTTGTCTTTTCTGGCGAGTGATCGCGTTTGGTAATTGTTCACTGTAAGCAATTATTAGCGGCACATGAATTCTTTAAAAAATAAAATATTATTTTCTGCAAATTTGGCGAAATCCGAAACTTTGCTGTGATAACTCAAGCAGTGCAACAATGAAAAATCCGATCCAAAATGACTTAACTGAAGCTGGTGCGTCGGCCTGTCTATATAGCGACTCTAAGTGTTCGTGCATTCATTATTGCACGACTTGAAAGCAGAAATAACCGTATTTAATACTGGTCTAAATTTTTAAAATGGCCCCGCCCATCAGGGCTGTAGATCAGCCTGATGGTCGGTAAAGCGTTGGACTCGTATTTTTTTAATAGCTGTATAGCCACATGCTCGATGCAAGGCGGTCGAAGAGCCGCCGTGTACGCTAATGGGGACTGATGCACGTTAACCTGTTCGGGACCACCGGAAAAAAGGAAGAGGCAAGCTAGTTCCTTGGATATTGCGCAAGAGACTGCGTGAATTTCTTAGTTAAGCCGAATTTTGTTTAAAAATTCAAATAAAACCATTACATCAAGGAAGTTCGCTAAAATTCAAAATCATCTGACTAAATTAGAGCACAAATGTACGAAAGTTTTAAGTTATACGTTGCATACAAGTCTTCAAAATAAAGATAAAACACTAGAGTATCAAAAACAAAAATAGACGTTGAGACCAGACCTATTTGAAACTTCTCTTAAAATTTCGGCAGGCTTACTTAAGACCGAATATCTCGATAATGAATTGAAGAGGGCAAATAATTTTGCCGTCGAAAAATGCCGTCTAAAAAATGCGTCTAAAGATGCCTCAATATAAATTTTTGAGTAAGATGAACTAATACATTTTAGCAGAAAATAGCCCTCCTAGTGTTGGCACCAAAGAAATTACAGCTGAAATGAAAGATAAATTTACTAGCTGCGTTGCCCGGCTTTGCACGGTCCACCTCGAAAATAAAAGTTACGTCAAGTGACGCGAGTTCAACACTCAGGTTTAAACAAAAAAAAAAGTCTGAAATTTTGCGGCAGATTGCGGAAAACCCCCAAAAAGTAAACATTTTAAATCCCCTAATTACAGGAAAAGCCTCAAAACAAAAACAAGAATTTTATCTGTTCATATTCGAGAAAAAAAATGGCAACAGATCTTTTATCTCAATGATTTTCTTCACCCGCTATACATTTTAATAAAAGCGTTGTTGCGGAAAGTTGAGATGAAGCACTGAATAATAATTTGAATGGAGGACAGCCTTCGAAAAATAGGGATTTTATGTCGAAATCCAAGCTTCATGATTAATAGTTTTTAATTGATATATCCGCTAATTATTATGTCAAATAGCCAAACTTGAAGATGGGAAGATGACGAATCCATCGATACCGGGTTCGATGGTCAGTTCACTGTCGTTCGGGAGAAGAAGCTTGGACATACATAGATACGCTCAGTTTTTAGTTATATAAGAGATTTTAAACTGTTAATTTTAAAACAGATGATAAACGTATAGTCCTGCTGTACATACTACGCAATAAGCTTCGTCGCTTTTGAAAAATATCCAGTCTTCCCTCTTGGTTTATGCAAACAAAATGTGTGCGGACACTTCCGAAGTTTCGTACACATGGCGTATGGAAAGGAAAATATTGATTCTCCCGAGAGGTCCATAAAAAAACGCTAAAGGATTTTCCGTGTGAGTGGATTTTCAATTTTTCCGATCCCCGGGTCGAGCAAACATCTCATATGCATACGCCTCATCGCTGCTGGCTTGAAATTTTAAATATTTTACTAAAACGCAGATGAATTATGGATAAGACTCCGGCCGGATTCTGATACGTTCGTGGAGAAAGCGCTCTTAAATTTAAATTTCTTATACACACGCTTATGCGGAGCATTTTGGAAGCCAAATGCGACGGGAAAACAAAGTCTATTTCCTTATAATGTAAATGCGTTTTAATGTTTGTTCCTAAGCAACAGTCGTCGCTAGAGTGTTTTCAATCCCGGAATCCAGATTTTTGATGAAAAGAGATTCAACTATTCATTTATACAAAACATTACCGTTGTTTCTTCCATTCCCCTTTTGTGCAATTTTAAAATTAATGTATTTCTGCATATAAGAAAATAAATCCTTTTTATTTCAAAAAAAAAAAAAAACATTTTTAAGTAAAACATAAAATTTTTCACCAACAACGGGAGATTAAAAAACAACAGTCTCATTCTATCAAAGCATTTGAACTATTCCATCTATATTTTATCTTTGTCATTGAAAACAAACATTAAATACCGAAAATGATAATTAAATTAATGCAAAGCTTACGTTCGACGAGCTCAACCGGTAGCGACCGGTCGATTGATCACGTGACAGCTAGTGACGTCAGCTAATGCTAAAGCTTTGAAGGTGACGTCATTATTTTAACATCTCCCGAAAGGGGAGATGCACTATTAGACCCCACTAGGCGTCTACGTACCAAATTTCAACTTTCTAGGACATACCGTTCTTGAGTTATGCGAGATAAATACGCGCATACGCATATACATGCATACGTGCATACAAGACGTTACGAGAAAACTCGTTGTAACTAACTCGGGAATCGTCAAAATGGATATTTCGCGTGTCTATACGTTCTTAGGCACTTCTCCACGTGTGGTGGAATCGAAAAAAAACTCAACATTCATTCGAGGGTGAGCAAAATGGAAATTAAGGTCGATTTTTGAGAGAAAATTTTTTTCGCGAATACAATACTTCCTTTTTTGTAAAAGGAAGTAAAAACTAGAATACTTAATTTTCCTTGCTGCTGTTAGTTATGACTTACGGGTAGTTCGCTTTTTCCAACGGATCAAGCAATCCCGGCGCTTTCCTAATGTCCTGTTTTAACTAGCAACAGAAAATAGCCGTATCTGTGATGTTCTAAAAGGAGTAACATTTTCCGGAAATATCTCCTTTTTACTTCCTTTTCCGAAAAAGGAAGTATTGTATTCGGGAAAAAATTATGTAAAAGGAAGTAAATATAGTAAATAATATTAGCGTTTCGTTTTTCAAACTGAGTGTAGGAAAGAAAAGTAACCGAAAAAGCAGATAATAGAGTTAATAGCAAAAACATCTGATGATCTCGATACGTAAGCAGGAATCGATTCTTTCCCAAGGTCTTTTAACAAGAGAAGTTGTGAAGGAAGAAATGAATGATTATGTCACATGATATCTGGGGTGCAAAGAGAAGACTTGGAAGATTGATCTGAGCCTTTTCAAATATCCTTTTCCTAGCCCCTCTACTTCCGACGCATGTTTGTACTTTTCTGGAAAACAGAATGTGGAGACTGAATTGGAACATTCAGCGTTATTTATATAATTTCCGGGTATAAAACTGAACTAATTGCTAAAACAGGCTGATTATTTTTCTTTCGATTTGATTGTAATATTTTATTTCAAATGAAACAACAAGTAAACTTTAATGCTTCGGTGCAGTATATGGTGCAATACGTTGGAATCAAATCAATTGATTCAGTGTAGTAACTCTGATTACCAGGATAAGTGGGAAATGACATTCGGGGGGGGGGGGGATTCGTAATCCCGCTCACGCAAATATCTCTGAATAGAATGGAATTAAAAACTCGCAACTGGTGCCGCCATATAGCTAAAATTATTATAAATTTATAGTAAGGATGCAGTCATTGTCGGAAGGAAGATGTTTTTCTGGACTCGCGTTATTAGTTAGCAGTTCTATTCTAACACTATCACAAGATTTTATTATAACAGTCTCACAAAGACGTTTAGGTTATAAACGTTGGGTCCCTGGTAAAGTGAAAATGACGAGCACATCCTTAATTGTGCAACAGCTCATGCACCGTTGTCTAAGCGACAAGAACGCAAAAAAAAAAAGCCAAAAAATCTTTTTTGAGCAATCACGATTGCTTATTGTTCTCACTTGACTGTTTTTGATGTTACGCTGATTTTATTTTCCCACCAGCTCCCTCCGTCGCGTCGACCGGCCTCACTATGCTGCTCCTCTTCCAAAAACCGTCTCCAGGTTGCGTCCATATCTTACACACACACATACACACACGTGCCTACACACTCATGCCTGCGCACATACACAAACACACACTCCTACATACACACACACATATACATATACACACACTCATGCCTGCACACAGACAAAAACACATATGCCTACATACACACACACGCCTACACAACACGCACACACACACATACACATACACACACTCATACCTGCGCACAGACACAAACACATATGCCTACATACACACACATGAACGCCTACACACACAGCACTGCATACACAACACGCACACACATGCATACATACACACATAAACACGCACCCACATACATGCGCCTACACAAACACACACGCGCATTCATACACACACACGCTCGTGATTGCGAAAAACATAATTTGAATTCAAGATGCCAAAAATTCAAATTAATATATATATATATATATTTTTTTTTGGACAAATTCGAGTTTTTGTGTAATCAAAAATTACAGGCAAGTAATTACTCAATTTTGCTGCAAGCTGAAATTTTGCATAAATATTAGTTTATCTTTATCATTTCTATATATATATATATATATATATATATATATATATATATATATATATATATATATATATATATATATATATATATAATGGGGATGTTTCCTTTAGTCGAAAGTACTACTTTTAGTCACTGAAATTGATAGAATAAGCAGAAAAAATAACATGGACCTAGAAAATACTTTCATTTTTTCCCAACAGTTATTTTTTAATCTATTTTCTAAAGGTCCAATTTTTCAAACAACGCTTTATGACATCACAAATGATGCATTTTGGCGCATCTGTCTGCCGCGATCCCACGTTATGATAATCAAGAAACAAACGAAATATTGCGCTCGACGCTTGCTATCAACCTTATCGTTGTCAATGCACGTGAGTAAAGAATCGAATTAAATATTACGTTCTGCGAATGACATTTCATCATTTGTGATGTCATCGGCAGAAGCCGTAAACAATGAAAGCGCTCCGATTTAAGTATTTTTTTTTTTTTAATATTAAACGTAAACAAATTTATCAAAAAGTTGTCAGATACTATGTTTTTAAGCATGCTCTTTCAGAAAAAAATACTTTTAAAGTTTTGGAAACGACTCCATTATAGAAGACTTATTCAGAAGACTAAAGGAGAAGATGACAATGACATTTATGTATGAGCAAGCGGTCGCAAACTTAATGATGACGCGACAGATGCACACTAAGCCAGAAAACTGAAACATGATAAACAGGTCACAAATAATAATACATTGATACACAAACACGATTTACACTACATTTTCTTCCATCGTGTTCTCGAAGAGGAAGAAGTTTTCCTCTCTCGCTTCGCGGATTTGAGGGGCAAAATTTGTGTCACAATGGGATCGTTTCCAAAATTTTAAAAGTATTTTTTTCTGGAAGAGCAATGCTTAAAAACGTAGGATCTGACCATTTTTTAAATAATTTGACTAAGTTTAATATTTTAAAAAAATTATTTTAATCGATGCGCTTCTGTCGATGACATCACAAATGAGGAAATGCCATTCAGTAGAGCAGCTATAAAGATAGACCGACGCATCAGCTTAAGTTTAGCCATTTTGGATCGGATTTGTCATTGCTGCACTGTCAGGGTTACCACAGCAAAGTTTCGATTTTCGCCAAATTTGCCGAAAATAATATTTTCGCCGAAGGCGGCTAGTATTTAATAAACAATTCACGTGCCGCTATTAATTGCTCACAGTGAACAAGCACCAAACGCGATAACTCGCCAGAAAAGACAACCACTCAAACACGTGCTCCGATCCAAAAAGGGTAATCTTAAGATGATTCGTCGGCTCGTATATATAGGGGCCTTACAGTGTCGCCAAAATATTTAATTCGCACATTTACTCACGTGTATTGGCTACGATAGGGTTGATAGCAAAGCGCAGAGCTCAATATTTAATTTGCTGCTTGATTATCATAACGTGGAAACGCGAAGAAAGATGCGCCAAATTGCATCATTTGTGACGTCATCAAGACCACGCCTTGTTTGAAAAATTGGACATTTTAAAAGATTAATTAAAAAATAACTGTTGGGAAAATGAAAGTATTTTCTGGGTCCATGTGTTTTTTTGTGCTTATTCTATCAATTTCTGTGACAACAAGTACTACTTTTGACTGAAGGAAACAACCCCATTTTAAAATGGCTTTTAAATTTCCGTTTCTCTTACGCTTTGAAAGATTTTATTCACGCTTTAAACTAATGAACAGAACATTGAAGCTGCTGTTCCGAAACCCGTGAAAAAACGCGTGGGGCAGTTAAGTGAGAAATTATGCAAATATTCTTATTTCACAGCCAGATGAACATGCAAGACTCGAATGATGATAATAAAAGTATGTTCATGAATTATGTACGTCTCTATTGAAGTTAAAAATGTATTTTGATGAAGTTCATGGAAAGGACAGTCCTGCACTTTTAACCTGCTTAATATGAAAGCAATGTCAATGGAGAAAGTAAAGTCTGAAATTAAAAAAAAAAAATCATGTCATTTATGTGCACGAATGTACCGTAAAAGAAGAAAATTTGAGAATGTCGACAGTCACCGTTGAATCACTGAAGATATTTGGTCTTCCGCCGGTGTCTCTGGTATGTGAATGTTGACATTAACCAAATTTTGTATTCTTGTTGTAAAGGAAATTGTTTTGGCAACAAATAGTTTTTGTCTTGATTTTAAGACACGGATGCGAAAAATTATGAAAAAATTAAAGCGCTTTTGATATATGTTATTGGAAAACTTTTCCTTCGAAATTATCTCAGTTAAAGAATAAATATTATAAGAATAAATCAACATTCACATTCTATCAAAACATTTCGATTAATTTGTCTAATACCCTTTGTTGTTACCATTGTAAAAAAAACTAGTATGTTGTGGCCATCACGAAACTTTCTTCTATATTTTTCTTTTTTTTCTGATCCCTCCCCATGCTTGACGAGGAAGCAATATTCCTAACAAAAACAAAATTACACATGCAAAAACTTGACGACCATCCCAATGTCTGAATTATTGCAAAAACAAAGCAAAGAGCGAAAATTGAAAGTTATTTCAAAAGCCTTGCTTGAATGAATTACAAATATTTTATTTGTTAACAAACATAAGATGGCAACAGTTCAAAATTTTAAATCATTGAGATAATATTTCCGATCATTTCCATACAATTAAAATCACGAGAAATAAGCAAACGACAATCTATTACGATTTATCTTTCTTATTGGTGCATTAATAAAGCTATTTTTATTCGAAAAAAAAAACCAACACCTTGGAGCGATTGGTGTCAAAATTGAACCAAAGCCTGTTTACATATGGATTCACATATATTCCAAATTTCAACCAGAACGTAGCATTACTTCTTGAGATAGGGCACTCACAATGGAAAAAAAGAACGGGCAATTGCGCTACCCGCTTTTTAGCTGTTGACACCAAAATAAAATCAGCTTTTATACCCACTAATTGCTACTTGCCGATAAATTTTTTTTTCATTCCGTTCATTATTTCTTGAGATACAGCAGTCACAATTAACGACAAAAAACGTTCTATAGCTCAACCCCCGTTTGAGTTATTGGCACCAAAATTGAATCAGCACCTGTTCCTGTTACTGGCAACATATGGACCAAATTTTGTTTGATTCCGCCCATTACTTCCTGAGGAATAGCAAGCACGCGTAACTCAAAAAACGTCCCATTGCTCCACCCCCCTTGGAGGAATTCGCGCCAAAAACCAATGGGCACAAGTTCACATAGGGGCACATATGTGTACCAAATTTCGTTCGATTTCATGCGGTAGTTTTTGCTGTAGAGCGGCCACAAAAAACTGGTCACACACAGACGTGACAGACACACACACACACACACATACACACACACAGACAGACAGACATTTTCCAAAAATAGTCGAAATGGACTCAGCGCACCTCAAAACGTTCGAATCCGTCAAAATTCGAAATTCGAAAATTTGCACGAATCCAATACTTTCTTCTATATATTAGATATAGAAGAAAGTAAAAAAATAGCGCAAAAGATTGTAAAATTAAATATATATATATATATATATATATATATAATGATAAGAAATATAAAACATTTTAAACGATAATAAATTGATAAATCTATATAAATAAATGGCGGTTTCTGTATGTATGACCTGGGTAAACTTCAAAACTACTGGACGGATTTTAACCATTTTTTCACCAGAAATAGCTACAATATCAGGAAGCATTTTAGGCTGTAGTTTATTACTAAAAAACTTAGTTTAAAAAGGTTATGACGGGAAACAGTATATTTCATATACTTTCCCCATTAAATGATTAAATACAAAACCATTTGTTACAAGTATTCAATGCCTTAACACATCAATATTAATAGTAATCATATTGACAGTTTTGATTCAAGGCTTCTCCGGAGCAAATATGAGTTTAAAGTCATATAAACATTTGGAAACTTTAATTTTTGCACATTAAGGGAAACATAGTCGAGAGGGAATCTTTTTTTTTTCTTCGTTTTGTGTGTGTAAACTATTTAATTAAATAAAGCGCACGGTTTTTTTCGGGATCTTAGTTTTGTTAGCTCATATTTTGTAAATACTTCAGATTTTTATATGCTTTAATTCGTGCTTTTGTTTCTAAATGAATACTCGTTCGTTCTTTCTACTTATAGCTATTTTACTTTCATGGGTAAGGAAGAAGCTCGATTTTTAATCACGTCAAAGCGGTGTGTTTTGCGTTCTTTCAGTTAAAACAGAAGACGAAAGAAAGTAGCGATTGTTTCTCACAATTATTACTGACCCAAGCAACGCCGGGTATTTTGCTAGTAATAAATATAAGTCACAGCAGACATGCATTTAAATAGCAGCAACGAACTACTTTTGCAAACTCAACTCGAAATTGTTTTTTTTTTTTTTGTTTTATCAGATAATGAATGAAACATTTCTGTACCTCAGAGTCATACTGACGTTAGTCCAAAAATCACGAATTTCCGCCTATTAGTGCATTGTATGTAGAAGCCTATTCCGCATCGAACCATATGAACGTAGTTCTTTAAAAAAAAATTAATTTGAATTTTGACATCTGGAATTCAAATTATGTTTATCGCAATTACAAGTATGTGTATGTAGGCGTGTGTGTTTGTGTCTGTGTGCAGACATGAGTGTGTGTGTGTGTGTGTGTGTGCAGGCATGGGTGTTGTGGGTATGTGTGTGTGTGTGTAGGCGTGGGATGTGTGTGTGCAGGTGTGTGTATGTATGCGTGTGTGTGTAGGTGTGTGTAGGTATGCGTGTGTGTGTCGGTATGTGTAGGTATGCGTGTGTGTAGGTGTGTATATGTGTGTAGGTGTGTGTAGGTATGCGTGTGTGTGTCGGTATGTGTAGGTATGCGTGTGTGTAGGTGTGTATATGTGTGTATGTATGCGTGTGTGTGTGTGTGTGTAGGTGTGTGTATGTATGCGTGTGTGTGTAGATGTGTGTATGTATGCGTGTGTGTGTAGGTGTGTGTAGGTATGCGTGTGTGTAGGTGTGTATGTAATGCGTGTGTGTGTGTGTAGGTGTGTATGTATGCATGTGTGTGTAGATGTGTGTATGTATGCGTGTGTGTGTAGGTGTGTGTATGTATGCGTGTGTGTGTGTGTAGGTAGGTGTGTGTAGGTATGCGTGTGTGTGTAGGTGTGTATATGTATGTGTGTAGGTGTGTGTATGTATGCGTGTATATAGGTGTGTGTATGTATGCGTGTGTGTGTGTAGGTGCCTGTATGTATGCGTGTGTGTGTGTAAGATATGGACGCAACCTGGATAGTGTTTTCGCTTGAGGAGCAGCATTGGGAGGGGCTGGTCGACGGTGGAGCTGCAGAGGAAGGCGGGGAGGGGAAATAAAATCACAGGAACATCAAAACCTGTGACGTGAGAACAACAAGCAATGTGATTGCTCAAAAAAAAAACAATCCTTTTAAATTTTTTACCAGGGTTAAAAGAGCGTTCGTCCCATCCTTTGCATGCGACAAAAAAAAGCTTTTTCCCTCCCTCCTGTAAAATCACCACAATGTGACTTACGTCCTTCTCGCTCTGAAGTACAGATTTGACACAACAGTTTGCTTTTCACCAATCCTTTCGTTTTCTTTCTTCTCTCTCAGTACACAGAACTATCCATTGGAAGAAAACTTTCCATTTGAACAAGACTTTAACTAGTTTGTGTTTGCGTACATTTCAAAACTATCTGTTTACAGACACATTTAAACATGAATGATAAAGAAAGGTTTTATTGTCTTTTACGTGAATAAATAGCTGGTGGATGTTTCCCCTTGAATGTTTCAAAGTAATTTTTTTGTGTTGACATTAGTTTCCAGCTTCGATTCAAGTTTGCTTTTTTTTTTCTACAAAGTATTTCTCTTATTTTAATTCAATTTCGCAGTTATTTTTGAACTGTCGTTTCAACATAATGATTTTCGAGGTGCTATGAAAAGCGGATGACTATTATGTGCACGACGTGGAGGAGTGGTGCATGTCCGTGCCGTGGATTTCAACCACGGAACTTTGCGAAACTAACCCTGGGGATGCAAGCTTAGCCGTTGAGCCAAAAGCACCTCAAGGCTCTGGGGTAAAGTTAGGTTATGTGCTGCATAAATGCAGGTTATGTGCTGCATAAATGCAGGTTATGTGCTGCTTCCTTTTTGTAAAAGGAAGTAAAAATTTGAGCTGTATTCACGAACGCTTGATGATTACAGGGTGCGGCTTATCAACCTCCCGTATTTTACGGCTTATCAACCCCCCGTTTACGAGAGCGTGGCGTATAAATACGCCACGCTCTCGTAAAAAAAAAAAATTAGTGATACCAACGACAATTGAGGCAGTGAGAAGCAAAGGGATGTAAGTGAACATTTTCAAGTTTTGAGTGAAACGCGTTCAAAGATTACAGTGGTGGAAAAAAAAAAAAAATTGCATCACTCGTGCCGTAAAGGGGAGGAATATCATTCCGACTGCATTCAGCACACAGTCAAGCATCCCGTATCCTACACTGTTAAAAATTTTCCGGAAAATTTACGGTAATTGTTACTGGCATCCATGTTGCCAGTAACTATTACCGTAAAAATCAAATGTTACTGTAAAATTTTACGGTTTCCTCGGTAGGCCACAGCAACCAATTGGCGCTGGGATCGCTTATTTCTCCGGTATAAATTACCGTAAAAATCAGCGATGCGTCGGCGATGTAATTTTACAGTAACAATTACCAGAAAATCTTCCTGAATTTTTAACAGTGTAGATTATTTGGGGATGTATTTCTGATCAAGGAGTTGGTGTCCTTCACTTCGTGCAAGAAACAGTGTGAACGCTCAGTGTATATTGGCATTTTGGAGGAGAAATTGCTTCCTGCTATCCGGGATCGCTTTACTTCAGTTCCAAACGGCATTTTCCAGGATGATTCTGCTCCGTGCCATAGGGCAAAACTAGCAAGTAACAACTCAAAAACATTTAACCTGCCATTAGACTTAAACTGACATGGGGTTCATTTATTATTATTTTTTCCTCTAAACGTCACACGCAGGTTCCGAAATGGAAAAATGAGCATGGGGTCAGCAGATTGCGTTGACCCTTAAGCAGCCCCGATCTACGTAAACAATGATCGGATTCCTGCCGTTAAATGTTTATTTCATAAGTGTTGCAGAATTTCACATACATTCATCGTTAATCGATCGACCAAAACTTCTCACGTAATCCCATTGTTGTGAAAATGTGAGGGTGATGCAATTTTTTTTTACCAGCACTGTACATCCCAGGTAGGCTTTCATTGATTTTTTTTTCTAAATCATACTGTACAGCAGCACCTACCAGGGCTACTAGTACCAACTCTTGCCCCAAAACAGAGGAGAGGTTCACCTGTAATTTGTACTGGTTATCTCCAAATTTTTAATTTTGCCACTTGCATTCCTTTGCTTCTCACTGCCTCAATTAATCTTACCTCTTCCACCAAACTCTCCAAATACGTGAGGTTGATATGCCGCACCCTGTAATTCTCAAACTTTTGTGAATACAGCTCAAATTTTTTACTTCCTTTTACAAAAAAGGAAGGATTGCATTCGCGAAAAAATTTTCATTCAAAAATCGACCTTAATTTCCATTTTGCTCACCCCCGAATGAATGTTGATTTTTTTTTTTTTTTTTTGATCCGACCACACGTGCATACATACCTAACATACCTAAGAATGTATAGACGCTCGAAATATCCATTGTGACGATTACCGAGTTAATTACAACGACTTTCCTCGTGACGTCTGTATGTACGTATGTATGTGCGTATGAACGTATGTGCGTATGTATCTCGCATAACTCAAGAACGGTATGTCCTAGAAAGTTGAAATTTGGTGCGTAGACTCCTAGTGGAGTCTAGTTGTGCACCTCCCCTTTGGTTGCATTCGGGTGTTTCAAAAGGATTTTTTTGCACCTTTTTGAAATCATTGTTCATTTCGATGCTAACTCAAATGGCGTTATAATTTGGTAGACACTTGGCAATATATCGCCAGTCTTTTAGTCGCCAAGTTTTGTCGCCAACTTGTCGACAAAATTGGCGACTTTTTTTCTTTTTTGAGCAATCACGATTGCTTATTGTTCTCACTTGACCGTCCTTGATGTTACGGTTCCTTTTTCAGCTTGGACCAGGAGCCTCTGCAGCACCACCGCCCGCCGTCTTCCAGGCGCGGCTGTCCCCCTGTCCTGAGCTATCCGCTTCTCCTGGTCGGAAGCGTCCATGTCCTACACACACGCACGCTCACACACATACAAACACACGACTTCACACTCCTACACACACTCCCATACACACACTCATGCCTGCACACAGACACAAACACATATGCCTACACACACACACACGAACACCTACACGCACACGCGCGTACACAACATTCACTCCCACACACACACATACACACACTCATGCCTGCACACAGACACAAACACATATGCCTACACACACACACACACACACACGAACACCTACATGCACACGCGCGTACACAACACTCACTCACACACATGCATACATACACTTACACACACTCATGCCTGCACACAGACACAAACACATATGCCTACACACACACACGAACACCTACACGCACACGCGCGTACACAACATTCACTCCCACACACACACATACACACACTCATGCCTGCACACAGACACAAACACATATGCCTACACACACACACACACACACACACGAACACCTACACGCACACGCGCGTACACAACACTCACTCACACACATGCATACATACACTTACACACACTCATGCCTGCACACAGACACAAACACATATGCCTACACACACACACACACGAACACGAACACCTACACGCACACGCGCGTACACAACACTCACTCACACACATGCATACATACACTTACACACACTCATGCCTGCACACAGACACAAACACATATGCCTACACACACACACACGAACACCTACACGCACACGCGCGTACACAACATTCACTCCCACACACACACATACACACACTCATGCCTGCACACAGACACAAACACATATGCCTACACACACACACACACACACACACACGAACACCTACACGCACACGCGCGTACACAACACTCACTCACACACATGCATACATACACTTACACACACTCATGCCTGCACACAGACACAAACACATATGCCTACACACACACACACGAACACGAACACCTACACGCACACGCGCGTACACAACACTCACTCACACACATGCATACATACACTTACACACACACACGCACCCACACAAACACACGCGCATACACCCGCTCGTGATTGCGAAAAACATAATTTGAATTCAAGATGCCAAAAATTCAAATTAATATATATATTTTTTTAATCTGGTTTCAATTTGACCACTGTTGGTGATATTTAGAGTTAGCAATTGAATAATTTTAAGATTGCAGTAATGGGGAAATAAAATTAAATTGGTGTAAAAAGAAGTCATGTGATGCACATTGCACACATCAGCTCGTTTCTTAACGGTATTCGGGGGGAGGGGGGGTGAGTATTTTCCGGTTTATAAAATTAATTATTTTGAAATGATATTCTGTGTGATAATTATCGAATAAGAAGGGGTGAAATCATAGACCAATAATAAGAGTAGACCGAGCTATGGCAACCCTTTTGCTGCTCATAAACCAAACCATGTGACTGATGGATATCCTAGCAACAGCGGGCGTTGATCGTAGCAGACGATCAACGAGAAATAAAATAAATAGAATTGATGGAACAATGATCTTTTATGGAGTCCGATTTGTAAATTTGTTATTCTAAGTTGTAAGTATTTTGTTAATATAGTGAGTTTTTCGTTTGGATAGTATTGTGCATTTTCTGTATTCAATTTCAATAACTCTCTAAGCAACTGAAGATGCAAGCGCCCAAAAAGAATCGGCAAACGGTAAGATTTTTACCTACAATTTCAATTTAAGATACCGATTAGTACATTTTTGCCTAAACGCAAAACGTTTACGCCATTACGTTTACGCCAACGCTGACGTGTAGTTCCGAATGAAATAAAAGTTACTGAAAACTGTGATCAAAAACTAATGCCAAAATAATGCATAACTAAAAGAAAAACAGTTCAATCTCTGCACCTGGGAAAAAAAATTATAATAAAAACACATTACGTCTTAAAATACATGTCGAGTGCCAAACTATAGATAACGCTGCCATCTAGCAACCATGCTGCCAAAGTCTTCGCCAAGCCCTTCCACTAGTCACATGATACATCTATGAACCAATTTTCTTCATCAGCAAGAATGAGAAAGCTCGGTCTACTCTTATTATTAGTCTATGGGTGAAATCAAAACCATTTAGTTTAATTACTTGCAAGTGAGAAAAGTTCTATCTCCACATCAGCAGACTGAGTAACTCATTGTCGGACCCATCATTCTTAAGCTCATTAGGAGGAATTATGAACACTGCAACTAATTCCCTCCTTGGAATCTCTTGAGAGATCATTTATCTCACCAGCCGGTGGGACTGATGTCACATGTGACCATCATCACAACTGTTGTAGTAATTTTGATCTCAAATTTCGCGATTTGCAGCCCTCTCCCTCTCCCCACACTCATTTTTATGGTGTTATTGCATCAATTCGTGATTTTTTTTAATGTCCTCTATTTTTACGCGCATTTCTTACATTAAAGATCATCTGTTGTTGATGGTTTCTTCATGTAATACGGTTAATACGGTAAATTTAAACTATGATGATTCATTTGGTGCACTTTTCGTATGTTGCTTCTTTACTAATAATAAAGCTGAAAGTCTCTCTGTCTGGATGTCTGTATGTATGTGACCTAGTATCATAGTGCCTAGACCGTTCGGCCGATTTTCATGAAATTTGGCACAAAGTTCGTTTCAATTTTAAGAACATTTTCCGGAACAAAATTATCATAAGATGGACAAGTAAATTACGAAATTATCAAGACGTGGAATGGGAGAGCGAATGAACATAGCCAATTGGCGATAAATTCGTTATCGATTATTTGTAAATATAAAGACGAACCGAATAACCTTTTAAATTTTCAACCACGGGCAAAGCCGTGAGGAAACCACTACTAGTATAAATAAAAAGTCTTCAAAGTTTCGCTGAAATGCATGCAAAAGGAGAAAACTTTTTAAAATATGGCATAGGTTCAAAAAAGAAAAAAAAAACTTGAATGAAAGTTTTGAAGCCTTTTAGTAATCTTTGACTACAAAAAATTCATTTTGTCAAGACCAAATTTTCATATTTCCTGTTTTTTTTTCGAAACAAATAATTTTTTTTCAATGCATTGTTCGTATATTTTAAGTACTTAACGCTCATAAAAAACGGATGCAGGGAAAATCGTAAATGGCAAAAGCCAGTACTGACGTAGTATCAAGTAACTTCGCTCAAAACCAAAATCTTTTTTTTTAAACATACGTATCAAATTTCACTGCATACGAATAACACATAGTATAAAGAATTGAAGTTCAACTGTTTTTTGTTTTTACTAATCTTCAAAACTACAAGAGTAGTTTAATGTGCATTGTGATCGCGAATTCCTTAAAAGCCTTTTAGCTCTGAGCTATCAGCTATAGATGACGCGCTTTTCCGACTTGGCAGATCGCGTTTCAGAAAAGATACACTTCAACTTCGACTATTCCATAGGCCGCAGGCAGCAGAAACCTTCTTTTTAAAAGCTATTGGCAAAAAGCTCAGCTTGAAATATTGGTTTTTGATGATACCTGACGGAAGAAAAAAACACCAAAATATTTTGGAAGCAAAGAGATACTTCCTTCAAACACTTTTTTTTTATGAAATTGTTTTTTTCCCGTTATTCTTTTCAATTTCGTTTTTGCAGATACACTTTCAAATCAAAAGTGGCTTATAGATCACAAGTAGACAAACTATATCTTTACTTACTAATGATAAAGCTGAAAGTCTCTCTGGATGTCTGGAGGATGTCTGGATGTCTGGATCTCTGTGACGCGCATAGCGCCTAGACCGTTCATCCGATTTTCATGAAGTTTGGCACAAAGTTATTTTGTAGCATGCTGGTGTGCACCAGCATTAATTTATTTAATGTTTTTCGGTTGAAATCTTTTCTACTCAGAGATTTCTTTATCTCATTTTATTACGGAAAACTAAAATTTATTAAAATTTTGGGCTATTTTTTATGTTGCTTTATTCTTAACTAGTGGTAACCGCACGGCTTTGCCCGTAGTAGAAAATTAAAAGGTCTTTTGGTTCGTCTGTATATTTACAAAAGATGTATGGTGAGTTTCTCACCAATTGGCTTGACCATGTTACGGTTCCACGTTATGATAACTTGGTAATTTACTCGTCCATCTTATGACAATTTTGCTCCGGAAAATTTTCAAAAATTGGAATAGAAAAAGAACCACATCGAATTTTAGAAAAATCGCTTCGAGGTGCACACCCTCATACTACAGACTAATTTTGTGCCAAATTTCATGAAAATCGACTGAACGGTCTAGGCGCTATGAGCGTCACAGAGATCCAGACATCCAGATATCATCCAGATAGAGAGACTTTCAGCTTTATTATTAGTAAAGAAAATTAAATTGTTACTTTTGCTTTCTCAATATCTTTCTAATGACATATCTTTCTACTGTTAAATTTTTCAACGTTCCAATAGTTTTCGTCAGTAACGCACATTTCATAAAACTGTCGCACGTACTTTCTCTGCGTCATAAACGTGTATTTGTGATACATTGAAATATGAAATACATATATTCATGCAATGAAGCAAATACATATGTTTATGTTCTGAAGTAAATGTATAAGGAAATTAAATTTGCATTCTAGCATACGAAATTTCTGCTTAACGAGTTTCCGTAAGTTGTTTCATCATTAGCAAAGTAATATATCAAAAGAAAAAAAATTCAAACTTTTTCTCATATCTTTCGGAAGAACTTTCGTCATTATGATATAACTGATGAAAAATCTATGGGCGCTTTTTTCTTTCTTTTGAACAAAATACAAAGTAAGAGTTATCTTTTAGAAGTAATTTTTTTCTCTTCCCCATTAAAAGTATTTATCTTTTTATTTAATCTTCTTGTTTTTTATTATTCAACGGAAAGGATAGACCATGCCGTTAGAATTTATTCTTTAGCATTTCTGGGAATCAATAGAATTTCGGTTAGTCTAACAACGCATAGTACTTCACTATACAACTTCAAAAGTAACGAAAACTCTATGTATGTACTGATTCTCAGATTTCAATTCATATCATACTCTAAAAAAATTCATAGTTATTCTAACCGTTGACACACACAGACGGACACACACACATACACACACACAGACAGACATTTTCCAAAAATGGTCGAAATGGACTCAGCACACCTCAAAACGTTCGAATCCGTCAAAATTCGAAATTCGAAAATTTGCATGAATCCAATACTTTCTTCTATATATTAGATATAGAAGAAAGTAAAAAGTACATCTAAAGTTCATACTCATTTTTATAAAATATTAAAATAAATATAAAAATTTGCCAGTTGGCATTTTCGATTTACAGTCAACTTAAAGCATAATTAAGTTAAAGAATGTTTTGATGAACATTTTCGAGATCGATAATATATGAATTCCTACATTTCCGGTCAAAGAAGGTTCATATCCTTTTCGTGTAGTTGATTCTCTTACCCTATTTTCTGCTAGTTTTAGTTATGTTTCAGTTTTATGAAAAGAAAGGGAAAACTGATGAGCTTCCGTACTACTGAGAGAATACTAAAAAATTTAGTTTTAACTAAACTGCATTAAAACAAAATGTTTTATTATTAATCAACAGAATTTTTATAAAATGAAAGTATTCCAATAAAGAACTTGGAAATAAAATTTAAAAACATTTTTGAAAAGGGAAAAAGAGGAAAAGAAAAAAAAACAAAAAAGTAAAAAATCCATAACAAACAGTTTTTGTCTAAGGCAATATAATTTAAGCCACAATTTATTTCTCATAACTCTGAAAACCTTTTGAATAACTCAAAGAAACAAAAAGACTCATTCTGAAAAAGAACCGTCTCCGCTTGAGAATGAGCTTCAGAAGAAAAACCAAATTAAAGATTCCTATTACATTTTGCATAAAAGGAATTGTAGTCTCCCTTTTTTGTTTCAGAAAAAAAAGAGTACAACCAAATAAACTCAGATTTTTCCTCCTGATATCTACTCCAGTGCATCTTTTTCCTGCTGTTGTGCTTTCTTACAGTTTCGCCAAAATATACATCCGTTTAAGCTCTATTTTAAGAAACTGAAATAGCCCAAGGAAAAAGAATTGTGCTCCATTGCTGCCTTTTCTATTCTTATGCTGAATATTTATTCATTGAGTTATAATCTTTTGTATGTCGATATGTTTGTTTTAAATAACGTGAAAAGTTATTCCCCAGCATTACCTGATAGAGCTAAATATATATTTTTTTGAGCAATCGCGATTGCTTATTGTTCTCATTTGACTGTTTTGAATTCCTATGATTTTATTTTCCCACCAGCACCCTCTGCCAGCACCGCCATCACGTCGACCGGTTCCTCACGATGCTGCTCCTCTTGCGAAAACAATTTTCAGGTTGTGTCCATATCCTACACACACACTCATACACACACACGCCTACACACATATACACACTCATGCCTGCGCAGAGACGCAAACACACACACTCCTACACACACACACACATACACACACTCATGCCTGCACACACACACAAACACATGTGCCTACATACACACACACAAACACATATGCCTACATACACACACACAAACACATATGCCTACATACACACACACGAACGCCTACACACACATGCGCGTACACACACAGCACTGCATACACAACACGCGCACACAAGCATACATACACACACACACAGCACTGCATACACAACACGCGCACACAAGCATACATACACACACACACACGCACCCACACACAGGCGCCTACACAAACACGCACGTGCATTCATACACACACACGCTCGTTATTGCGAAAAAATAATTTGAATTCAAGATGCCAAAAATTCAAATTAATATTTTTTTTTTCTAATTTAGTTCTTGTCATTTAGAAGTAATTCTTATTTAAGTGAATCATTAAGTGATATATTGTACTGTCTTTCGTACTATCATCGTACTATATCGTAAATCTATATTAAAAGGTCCATTTTAGGGGAACATGGGGCAAAGTGAAATGGGGAAATATTTACTCTGCTTTTAGCTCCACTAATCAGGTAGTATTTTTACTGCGTAGTAGCATGTGTAGTATATTCCAGTCAGAAAAAATACCGCCGAAGATGAAAGCATTTGGTGATACAGGCAATTTTAAAAAATGATATTCATATTGTAATACTTTGTTGTAAGTAACAAATTATTTTTGTTACTATAGAATGATAAAGTTATTATTAACATTTTAAATATTAATTAAGACCTCCTAATATTCAATGCAGTATTAATTTAATTAATATTAAGGTCATTTATATTTTAAATAAATTGTACAATTAATCAAGTACATAAGGGCCAAGGTGGATAGGGCAAAGTGAAATGGTTTGTTTCATTTACTCACTCAATCATTTAATATAAATCACTTACGTTTTTATTTAGTAATTAACTCATTTACTTTCCTTCATTTATTAATTCACTTATTAATTCATTCACTCACTTATTTTCTTATTCATTTATTCTTTTACTCGCTTTTTTTTAAATGTAAATTGATTTATTCATTTTATTATTCATTTATTCATTCAACCTTTTATTTACTAATTCTTTTGATCAAAAATATGTTTTATAGTCGAATGGAAAATATTTCATTAGAAAAAAAATTTCATTTTTCACTTTGCCGCATGAAAAAAAAGTGAAAATTTTCCATTTTTGTTTTGTGAACATTCAAATTTACTGCCGAAAATAAAAGAAATACTGTTTCGACGCAAGTTTTATCATAAAATAGAATGTTCTTTCTTTATGTGCTGTAATTTTCAAAACCAATTTCCGATTTTTTTCATTTTGAAAAAACTCATAAATGTTAACCATTTTACTTTGCCCCACATTCCCCTACTATGTTCTAAAGTATTGTAATATCATTAACTAATGTATTGTCACATATAATAAGTTAATCATTGAATGATGAACTAAAATGTGTGATCAAAAACGTCTTAATGTGTAATCAGGAATGAATCATGCATTTGTTATGGTATTTACGGGCCCCCAATAAAATGGGGGTCCTAAAGTATAGCTTATTTAGCTAACAGGTAAATCCAGCCTTGTGGAAAGTAAACTTTCTGCTAGTTTTAAAACTACACCGCTACGTACCTGCGGCGCCCATAACTTGAATTTTCGGGAAGGAGGAAATTCTCAATTAACTGATTAAAACTCTGAATTTTACAGAAACATTTAGAATTGTTATGCATGTTGCGTTCATAACCACATCTAATCAGAAGAGGTAACATTAAAAAGATCAGAAAGAAATTCGTAAGACAATACTCAAAATATTCCTAATCGTCAGACAAAATTTGCCTAGTAAAAATTTTTGGGAGGTCACAGTGCACTCCCGTTGTCTCCAGCTGCATGTTTTTTTTTTTTTTTAATTTTATTTTATTTATTTATTTATTTTTATTTATTTATTTATTTATTTGTTTATTTTTATTTATTTATTTATTTATTTGTTTATTTTTATTTATTTATTTATTTATTTATTTGTAGTTGAAAAGTAGTAGCAGGATCCGGAGAATTTATTAGGGCGGCGGGAGTCGGAGTCATAGATCCGGAGTGGGACTGATTTCGGGTAAAGGAATCGAAACCAGGAATGGAAAGCTTTAAAATTCTAACAGCGGTCGGTCGGTCGTTTTTGTTTTAAGTCCGCAACTCTGGAATCGAACTGATTTTGCGTAAAGAAGTCGAAATCTCTGAAATTTCTGGATTCAGAGTCGGAAATTGTTCATTTTCCCTCCGACTCCACAGCCCTGGAATTTATATACAGTAAATTCGCGAATATCCGCGAGCGGATTGTCCGCGAGTCAATCAAAAATCACGAACATGTATTTCCGTAGAAAAAAGCGAACACCAGTCGCTGTATGTTTTTTTTTTCGTTGAAAAATTAAATTTAAACTCAGTTCCTTTTTTTATTTATTAATTTGCTTATTTACTTATTTATTGTGTTTTTTTAATTATTTTTTTATTAATTTTTTTTAGTTGATGTTAAGTTCTGTTGGGCAAAAATACAAAATATTTTTACTGTAATGTATATATTTTCACTGTTTATAGAAAGAATGGGGTCGTTTCCAAAATTTTAAAAGTATTTTTTTCTGAAAGAGCATGCTTAAAAACATAGAATCTGACCATTTTTTAAATAATTTCTTCAAGTTTGATATTTTTAAAAAATTACTTAAATCGGTGCTCTTTCATCGTTTAACGCTTCTGCCGATGACATCACAAATGATGAAATGCCATTCAGTGTTGCCATTCACGGTCCAAAATATTCGCATCTTTACTCACGTGTATTGGCAACGATAGGGTTGATAGCAAGCGTACAGCGCAATATTCAATTCGCTTCTTGATTATCATAACATGGAATCGCGGTAGAAAGATGCGCCAGAGAGCATCATTTGTGACGTCATCAAGACCACACCTTGTTTGAAGAATCGGACAGTTAAAAAAAATTAATTAAAAAATAACTGTTGGGAAAATGAAAGTATTTTCTGAGTCCATGTTTTTTTTTTTTTTTTTTTTTTTTTTTTTTTTTTTTTTTTTTTTTTTTTGCTTCTTCTATCAATTTTAGTGAAAAAAAAGTACAGACCCTCATTTTAGCCTTTCTACGGCTTATCCGCAATTTTGATTATCCGCGGCACTTGTGCCACCCAATTCCGCGGATAATCGAGAGATTACTGTAGATGCAGTTTTTTTTTTACAGTTTTCAATGAGCGGAAAATAATATTCAAATCATTTAGCCGTAGCTATACTCAAAAAAAAAAAGAAAAAAATCCTTAGTTCAATACCTAAGACGTTTCCATTCAGATAAAGATTCTAATGATATTCAAACTCATTAGCGATACTTAAAAATCGCATTAAAAGCGTTTAATGGCGTCATTATTTACAGCCTTCGGCCATTGGACAGCGCATTAATTAAAACACTGATTCCAGGAGCTGAAATATAAGACTCCTCTTTTAATTAAGGGATTTTTTTTAATTTCCAGGATCATTAAGTGTTGGCTTTTGTTTCAAATTGCATTCGTCACAGCGTCATTTAAAAAGGGATACTGTAGCATTACTACGCGCAGTAGTAAGGGATATACGGGAGAGTTATGATTTGGGAGTGTTAATCGAATTTTAATTCAAATTAATATGACGGGAGCACTTTGCGATGTAGGAGTCGAATGTTTTTAAAACTTCATTTGTTTTTCGTATCAGTGTTCTAAAAACCAACGAGACAATATTATTTGCTGCCAATACGTAGTTGTAAAATATATATGTCAAAACTTTAGACAGCGTATTTTAACAATATGCTTAAAATAATGATAGAGAATAAATTAAATACAGATACGAGAAAAAGTATTTTTTTGATAATGTTTTTTTCCCTCATTTTTGTTTATTTTTTACTTTCTTCTATATCTAATATATAGAAGAAAGTATGGGATTCGTGCAAATTTTCAAATTTCGAATTTTGACGGATTCGAACGTTTTGAGGTGTTGAGTCCATTTCGACTATTTTTGGAAAATGTCTGTCTGTCTGTGTGTATGTGTGTGTGTGTATGTGCGTGTGTCACGTCTGTGTGTGACCAGTTTTTTGTGGCCGCTCTACAGCAAAAACTACCGCATGAAATCGAACGAAATTTGGTACACATATGTGCCCCTATGTGAACTTGTGCCCATTGGTTTTTGGCGCGAATTCCTCCAAGGGGGGTGGAGCAATGGGACGTTTTTTGAGTTACGCGTGCTTGCTATTCCTCAGGAAGTAATTGGCGGAATCAAACAAAATTTGGTCCATATGTTGCCATCAACAGGAACAGGTGCTGAATCAATTTTGGTGTCAATAACTCAAATGGAGGTTGAGCTATAGAACGTTTTTTGTCGTTAATTGTGACTGCTGTATCTCAAGAAATAATGAACGGAATGAAAGAAAAATTTATCGGCAAGTAGCCCTTAGTGGGTTTAAGAGCTGATTTTATTTTGGTGTCAACAGCTAGAAAGGGAGTAGCGCAATCGCCCGTTCTTTTTTACTTTCTTCTATATCTAATATATAGAAGAAAGTATTGGATTCGTGCAAATTTTCGAATTTCGAATTTTGACGGATTCGAACGTTTTGAGGTGTGCTGAGTTCATTTCGACTATTTTTGGAAAATGTCTGTCTGTCTGTGTGTGTGTGTGTGTATGTAGGTATGTATGTGTGTGTGTATGTATGTATGTATGTATGTATGTGTGTGTGTATGTATGTGTGTCACGTCTGTGTGTGACCAGTTTTTTGTGGCCGCTCTACAGCAAACACTACCGCATGAAATCGAACGAAATTTGGTACACATATGTGCCCGTATGTGAACTTGTGCCCATTAGTTTTTGGCGCGAATTCCTCCAAGGGGGGTGGAGCAATGGGACGTTTTTTGAGTTACGCGTGCTTGCTATTCCTCAGGAAGTAACTGGCGGAATCAAACAAAATTTGGTCCATATGTTGCCATTAACAGGAGCAGGTGCTGATTCAATTTTGGTGTCAATAACTCAAAGGGGGGTTGAGCTATAGAACGTTTTTTGTCGTCAATTGTGACTGCTGTATCTCAAGAAATAACGAACGGAATCAAACAAAAATTTTTTGACAAGTAGCCCTTAGTGGGTATAAGAGCTGATTTTATTTTGGTGTCAACAGCTAAAAAGGGGGGTAGCGCAATCGCCCGTTCTTTTTTCCATTGTGAGTGCCCTATCTCAAGAAGTAATGCTACGTTCTGGTTGAAATTTGGAATATATGTGAATCCATACGTAAACAGGCTTTGGTTCAATTTTGACTCCAATCGCTCCAAGAGGTGTTGATTTTTTTTTTTTTTTTTGAATAAAAATAGCTTTATTAATGCAACAATAAGAAAGATAAATCGTAATAGATTGTCGTCTGCGTATTTCTCGTGATTTTAATTGTATGGAAATGATCGGAAATATTATCTCAATGATTTAAAATTTTTAACTGTTGCCATCTTATGTTTGTCAACAAATAAAATATTTGTAATTAATTCAAGTAAGGCTTTTAAAATAACTTTCAATTTTCGCTCTTTGTTTTGTTTTTACAATAATTCAGACATTGGGATGGTCGTCAAGTTTTTGCATGTGTAATTTTGTTTCTGTTAGGAATATTGCTTCCTCGTCAAGCATGGGGAGGGATCAGAAAAAGGAAAAATATAGAAGAAAGTTTCGTGATGGCCACAACATACTAGTTTCCCATTGTGAGTGCCCTATCTCAAGAAGTAATGCTACGTTCGGGTTGAAATTTGAAATATATGTGAATCCATACGTAAACAGGCTTCGGTTCAATTTTGACGCCAATCGCTCCGAGAGGTGTTGATTTTTTTTTTTTTTTTTTGAATAAAAATAGCTTTATTAATGCAACAATAAGAAAGATAAATCGTAATAGATTGTCGTCTGCGTATTTCTCGTGATTTTAATTGTATGGAAATGATCGGAAATATTATCTCAATGATTTAAAATTTTTAACTTTTGCCATCTTATGTTTGTTAACAAATAATATATTTGTAATTAATTCAAGCAAGGCTTTTAAAATAACTTTCAATTTTCGCTCTTTGCTTTGCTTTTGAAATAATTCAGACATTGGGATGGTCGTCAAGTTTTTGCATGTGTAATTTTGTTTTTGTTGGGAATATTGCTTCCTCGTCAAACATGGGGAGGGATCAGAAAAAAAAAAAGAAAAATATAGAAGAAAGTTTCGTGATGGCCACAACATACTAGTTTAAAGTAAATTTCAAAAATTTTACATTTTAAAAATTTTACGTTTCAAAAATAAAAATAGTGCAGATCCATTTTTTCCATGCATTTTTAGTTTTATCCTGGGATTCTTTACCGAATTCACATCTGTTGTTCTTCACCGCTTTCGTATTTTCACTTCCCTGAAAAATATCGAGCAATATTTTTACGCCTTGGGAAAAAAAAAGTGAGCAGTACTTCTGGTTGAAACCGACTTTCATTAATCCAGTAAGTTATAAAGTTCATCGTTACAACAGAATTGTATTATTTGAAATTTACTTCTTGTTGCTTTCAAATCTTTACTAATAATAAAGCTGAAAGTCTTTCTGTCTGTTAGGATCTCCGTGACGCGCATAGCGCCTAGACCGTTCGGCCGATTTTCATGAAATTTGGCACGAAGTTAGTTTGTAGCATGGGGGTGTGCACCTCGAAGCGATTTTTCGAAAATTCGATGTGGTTCTTTTTCTATTCGAATATTAAGAATAAAATTATCATAAGACGGACGAGTAAATTACGAAATGATCATAACGTGGAACCGTAACATGGGCACAAGCCAATTGGCGAGATACGTAATTATCATAACGTGGAACCGTAACACGGGTACAAGCCAATTGGCGAGAAAATTCACCATACATTATTTGTAAATATACAGGCGAACCAAAAGACCTTTCAATTTTTCTATTACGGGTAAAGCCGTGCGAGTACCACTAGTAAATAAATAAAATAAGGAACTAATATAAATTAAAGCATTTCGCGGAGTAAGTGCTGGACACTTTTAGCATTATCCTTTTAATCAAAACATTCTTAAATTCGATTATTTTCAAAACTTCCTTTCCAAACTCCAAAATATGTTTTAAAACTGCAATTCCGTCATCCAAATATACGAAGACTATGCTAACGAAAAGGAAAACGAGGATATTTCATAAACTAATAACTCAGTTTATCAGTGGAATTCCGAGTCGGGAGGAATTGATTGGCGTACTTATTTCAGACGCAGTGATGAAATATACATACGCGTCTGCCAATAAATTGCGTCGAAAATGGTTGTAACGACGGATTAAACTCAAAACTCCGTCGGAAGACAATTCAATCTGACTGATAAATGTGCACACAACTGTCTTAAAATGTATTCAAGTAGTAAATTTAGTCTTGTCAGTGTGTTCATTGTCAGTGTGTTCAAAACTTGGGGAAACTGTGATAAATGAAAGGATATGTTGAGGCACGATAATTTTCTATTGACGATGTGTTTCTTCCATTTCCTTTCTTCGAAATGTTAAGATAAATGTACTTCTGTACTTAAGCAAATAAAATGAAATTCTACCCTTTTTATAAGAAAAGACTTTAAATTAAAAATTTACGTAAAATATGAAATGATATTCTCTTCCAACAATGGGTGAAAAAAATACATCACTCACATTCCATTAAAATATTGTTACAAATTTTGTAAATAATAATTATTTCTATGAATGATTTGTTGTAATCGGGAGAAATTCGGCGTTTGTTCCATTAATTTTCATCCAAAATTATCTTAGTAACTTAACCTGTAAATTGTTTCTTATGATGAATATACAACCCTCCAACATTCGAATGACGTATGAGGTCTCCTGGTAAGATTCGTAAATGGATTAAAATCTGCCCTTTTTACTTCCTTTTACAAAAAAGGAAGTATTGTATTCGCGAAAAAAATTTCACCTAAAAATCGGCTTTAATTTCCATTTTGCTCAATCCCAAATGAATGTTGAGTTTTTTTTTCAACCCGACCACACGTGGATACATGCCTAGGAACGTACAGACACCCGAAATATCCGTTTTGACGATCCCCGAGTTAATTACAACGAGTTTTCTCGTGACTTCCGTATGTACGTATGTGCGGATGTGCATATGTATGTCGCATAACTCAAGAACGGTATGTCCTAGAAAGTTGAAATTTGGTACGTAGACTCCTAGCGGGGTCTATTTGCGCACCTTCCTTTTTGGTTGCATTCGTATGCTTCAAAGGGGGTCTTTTGCCCCTTTTTGGGGGGAAATCATTGTTAATTTCGATGTAAACTCACGTGGTGTTATAATTTTGCGGACACTTGCGATATATCGCCAGTCTTTTACTCGCCAAGTTTTGTTGCCAACTTGGCGACAAATTTGGCGATTTAATTTTTTTTTTAATCTGGTTTCAATTTGGCCTCTGTTGGTGATATTTAGAGAGTAAACTATTGAATCACATTAAAACTGCCAATAATGGGAAAATGACATTAAAATTGGAGTAAAAGGAAGTCATGTGATGCACACATCAGCTCGTTTCTTTAACATATATTGTTGGCATTCAAAACAAATAATGAAAATAAAGAAATAAGGAACCAATATAAAGGAAAGCGTTTCACGGAGTAAAATACTCGACACTTTTAGCATTATCCTTTTAATCAAAACATTCTTAAATTCGATTACTTTCAAAAGTTCCTTTCCAAATCTCTAAAATATGTTTTAAAACTGCTTATAGCAATTCTGTCATCGAAATATACGAAGACTACGCTAACGTAAAGGAAAACGAAAGTATTTCATAAACTAATAACTCAGTTTATCGGTGGAATTTCGAGTCGGAAGGAATTGATTGGCGTACTTATTCCAGATGCGGTGATGAAATAAATATACATACGCGTCCGCCGATAAATTGCGTCGAAAATGGTTGTAACGACGGATTAAACTCAAAACTCCATCAGAAGACAATTCAATCTGACTGATAAATGTGCACACAACTGTCTTAAAATGTATTCAAATAGTAAATTTAGTCTTGTCAGTGTGCTCATTGTCAGTGTGTTCAAAACTTGGGGAAACTGTGATAAATGAAAGGATATGTTGAGGCACGATAATTTTCTCTTGACGATGTGTTTCTTCCATTTCCTTTCTTGGAAATTTTAAGATAAATGTACTTCTGTACTTAAGCAAATAAAATCAAATTCTGTCCTTTTTATAAGAAAAGACTTGAAATTATATATATACGTATATATTATTATTATTATTATTTAAAGTCTCACTCGTAGGTAGCACAGTGGCAAGTGTACTAAGCAACAAGAAACTCAAAAGAAAATTAACAATGTAAATTGAAAACCATGTAAGTATGAAAATTTGAACAATATGAATATTAAACTAAATAATAGAATGGGCAGTAACTGCTACATTATCAAAGAGCTGGAGCAGTTGGCATATTATTTTTTACTTCAAGTTTTAATAATTATATATATATATATATTATTTATTTGTTTACGTAAAATATAAAATAATATTCCCGTCCAACGATAGGTGAAAAAAATACATTACTCACATTCCATAAAGATATTGTTACAAATTTTGTAAATAGTAATTATTTCTATGAATGAGTTGTTGTAATCGGGAGAAATTGGGCGTTTCTTCCATTAATTTTCATACAAAGTTATCTTAGTAACTTAACCTGTAAACTGTTTCTTATAATGAATATACAACCTCCCCAACATTCGGATGACGTAGATGGTCCCCTGATAAGATTCGTGAATGAAATAAAAACAATGAATGACCGGTGCTCCGGTCAAGGGGGCTCTATTTAACATACATATGTAATACGGATATTTATTTATATAGTTTCTACTGCAATCTACGTATTATAGCACGATCTCACTTTCGAAAGAGAGTATGATACTTCTATTTATAGAAGAAATATTCGAGTCCTTCAGTTGATTAAATTTCCATTTTCTTTTCCTTTTTTACAGAAATGTTTTTGTAAGATATTGGTCTGCTCCTTCTCCAATCCTCTCGAGCTCATCGTTTCGCATTTTCGGCTTAAAAGAAAAAGAGCTTAACGAAAATACGGAAAGATTTAACTGGTTATTTAAAAGTTAATAGGTACATAGCAGAAAAATAAATAACGTTGATAAATTTTTAGAATGATGGGCTTTTGGATCTACGTAATGGCTTTCAGATATAAATGTCAAAATAATGTTTAAATGATGGGGGAAACGTATTTTCTGTTTTGTGGCTTTTAAAGGAATAAGAATGAAGGGGGAAAAGTGATGCCTGGAATATGTTCCGTAATATTGTTTCAAAATTTTGAGATTTAGTTTTCACATTACGGTTTAATAAGCTATATAATGAGTCACTAAACCTTTTCAACTAAGTATATGAACAAAGAATTGAATATGCTTTTTATTTATTTATTTATTTATTTATTTATTTTAACTATGCTAAGATGAGAAACTTAAATTTAAAAAGTAAAGATGTTTTTTCTCTTGCAAATTCCCATCAACTTTTAACGTCGTTAAATAATTTTTGTAAAATCCTGCTTCCTTCCCAAAACGTATCCTATTTCCCTTCCAAATTCGACTCTGTTCAAGACTGAATCCTGCACAAAAAAAAAACTTTTTTATACCAGTAAACTGCAGTGAACCGTGAAAAAACATAATTTTCTGCGCAATACGGACACACATTTTGACGAGAATCTATTGTAATGACTGTTACTATACATTTGGCTGTTAATAACAAACTGCTTGTTGAGAACGCTTTATCACCAATTAGACTATCAGATGAAAATAAAATAATGTTTAAATGATGGGGGGAACGTATTTTCTGTTTTGTGGCTTTTAAGAATGAAGGGTGTTATTATTTTATAAATGTGTATAATTTGTTATTAACAGCCTATACATTTGGCTGTTAATAACAAACTGCTTGTTGAGAACGCTTTATCACCAATTAGACTATCAGATGAAGATAAAATAACGATCTAGGGAAGTTTCGCTGTTCTACATAAAAAGTGAGACAGTTGGTTTTATTGGCCCACATGGCCTTATTTTGCTCTTTTTTTTTTTACTCCTTGTAATATTTTTCTCAGTTGAGGAGTACTTTATCAAAAAGTAACATATCCACTTTTTAGAAAAAGTCATTTTATAACATTTTCTAAATCTTTCAGATGTCCTTGATCCAATCACTTACTCTCATGAAGTCTAAGCAGGTCAAATCTTAGTTTATCTAAGTGTAAACTTTGATTTTTTGATCAAAAGGTAACAAATCCGTCATCTAGAAGTTTGATTTCGAACAAAAGGGGACATATCCTGAATGAATCTGTAGAACGAAGACTTTTAGATTCAAAAGAACACATGTCAAAAATCTTCAAATTTTAATCCACTAGTTTTAGGTTTAAGTACTTCGATAAGAGACTATGAGAAGGTGAAACGTTAGTGTTTTAGTGACATTGGAATTCTCAACATTTAGGTTTTCGTTCAAAAGGGCACATATCCAAAATTAAAATGGCGATATTTCCTTGTTTTTTTTTTTATACAAACATTTCTTGCTCTGGGATATAATTGGCTGTGCTTTTGTGCTCAATTCTGTATCCACAAAAAAATGATAAAACTCTTTTGCTTTTACCCTCATACTTTTTTTCACCACCTGAACATTTTTAGAAAATGGATATACAAATACAAATACAAATGTGATGACTAGCAACAGGCTCTTGGCCCAGATAGGCTGGTCCTAGTCAATTTATTAGTCCTCAATGAAGATCAATGACTCTCTTAAAGCTATCCACCCCCTTGCTCATGACCACCTCTTCCGGTAAGCTGTTCCAAGTGCCCACAACCCTACTAAAGCAGTAGTTTTTCCTTATTTCCAGGTTAGCCTGTGATTTCAATACCTTAAAACAATGACCCCTCTTCCTGCTTTCGGTGCAAAAACTTAATCCATTAACATCATTCATTTTGATAAATTTAAACAACTGAATCAAGTCCTCCTTGATCCTCCTTTGCTCCAGGCTATACAAGGGCGGGTTGAGGGGAGAGTCAAAGGGTCAGCTGTTCCCCTGTGATGAGAAACATTTTCTTTATTATTATTATTTTATTTTTCCTTTACTTATTATTATTATTGTTGAACGTCAATTTTTTGTGCTGGAAAATTTAGTGTAGAAAATCAATGATAATCCCTTTTTACCAAGTCTTGTTAGACTTGTCTTTTTAAGTCTAACAAATGCAAATTCTATTGCATGTAACGTAACTTTGAAAAAGATAGGGATCTTAAACATCGGGAGCTGAGTCTAGGCCCAGTAGGCCCATGCGTTAATCAGATATCAGAGTACGTTTACAATAGGTACAAACTTTGAAACGTATGTCTGCAATGTTCAGTGGCGCACACAGGAATTTTACAAGGGAGGGTCCGAGATCGAAAGCCTCATTTTCATATTATACCCCAATACGTCGTCAAACATATTGACTTGATTTTGTCGATTCGCGTGAACGGAAAATAGTAAAATATAAACTATTGAATAAATATCTCCCTTAAGAGGATTTTGCCACCAGCTCATGTGATTACTATTCCGGGCTGATGAGTGCTAAAAAGCACGAAACTGCAGTCCTCGGATGGAATAACTGAGTTGGTGGTGTATTTTAAGTATTGAATAAATAATTAGCATTTTGTAATGAAATATACTTAAACAAATTACCAGAAAGCAAAATAATTTTACGCTTTTACTTTTCTTATATAGTTAAGAAATGGATTCAGCAAAGCAAATTCATCGTTCTAGAAGCACCATATGGTTATAGAAGTTCATAGAATCTCATTTTAATCTATAAATACAAAACTAAAAACATCGTTATTATAGTGTGTTCATTTATAATCACCATTCTGCTTCTTTTAGGTCATTTGTTATAGGAAAGTGCACAATATTTTTGAAAATCTTTTAGAAAACGATTTTATTTTTTCTTTTATTAGAACTGAAATTATTGTTATCTTTGCTTGGAAATATTTTACGTACAAAATACATACGACCGTAATCAATCGGGGAAAAAAAACAAAACCTATGGGAGGGGTCCGGACCCCCTGGACCCCTCCCTTGTGTGCGCCACTGGCAATGTTGTACTTCTTTTAATTTTGTTGCATAAAATTTTAATGCAACATTGTTGTGCCTTTCTTGCTTTCATTGAAACGAAAATTTTCCCGACACATTAAACTTTAAAAAAAATGGTATTTTCATTTATTCGAACAATTTTGTAATTATTTTTCACGATAACAATTTTTATTAAAGTATTTGTAGAGGTTTTGCATATTATTTTGAAAAAGAACTAGTTATACTTGAACTTTGTTTTTTTTCCACTTTACTGGCCACTGAAACTTGACCCCCCTTACAAAAATTCCTGGATCCGCCCCTGAGGCTATACAAATTAAGCTAATTAAGTCTGGTATCATACTCTAAATCTGAAAGTCCCCTTACCAGTCTAGTTACCCTTCTTTGAACCCTTTCCAATACAAAATATCTTTCCTCACATAAGGCGACCAAAACTGCACAGCATACTCCAAATGGGGTCTTACAAAACTCCTATATAAAGGCAGAAAAAACTTCTTAGATTTGTTTGTAATGATCTATTGATAAACCCAAGCTTTCTGTTGACTTTGTTGCTTGCAATGCTGCACTGTTGACTAAACTTGAAGTCCTGATTTATTAAGACACCCAGATCAATAACATTTTCTGCCTGACTAATGATTGAACCCTCTAAACGATATCTCGTACGCTTATTTCCATGACCTAAGTGTACTACTTGACATTTCCCTACATTAACTGCCATACCCCACCTATCCGCCCACTTAGAGTAATATAATCTAAATCCCCTTGAAGCTGTTTTAATTGCTCTTCATTTTCCACAATCCCCATAACGTTTACATGATTAGCAAAACAATTCATGCTTCCAGAAATATTCTCATTGATGTCATTCATAACAATAATAAACAAGAGAGGCCCTAAAACTGAACCCTGAGGAACCCCGCTAATCATATGTTCCCTTTTGATAATGTTATCAGCAATCTCCGTCCCCGCAGATGTCATGTTTTTAATCATCTGTGACTTTATGTGAGATTTGCAATAAATTTTTTTCTAGTAGATTCTAGCGCATTTTCCCATAAAACATTTGTAACAGTATAGGTTAACAAAACGTAACGGGCAAGAGGCATTTCTAAACAACTTGAACTGAAAATTTGAGTTGGGAGCAGAGTTTCGTTCAGAGTCTTATCTCTTTCATAATGTCACGAAAGCAGCTTTAGAGAGTTATCAGACTCAGGCGATCAATATTACAAAATAAAGTTACGGCGTCGTAATAACAGTTCGGCTCAATCTTGAATTATATAACGTGTCGCAGGATGTGCTTTAGAAAATTGCCCGTAACTTGATTCTATGTCAAGATTAGAAAGTTTCAGACATCCCCTCGGAGAAGTTTCGATCTAAATTGACTTTTTAAAAGCAGAAAGACAGTTTTGTCGCTGTAGGAAAAAGCTTTCTTCTTCTTCAGCTTGTTTTCTTCCTTGCGAAAAATTGGCAGGGGGGCGAGTTGAAAGATATTTTAAAAAAACCGTCCTTAGAAAAGCTGCTATTTTGATGTAAAAAAAGAAAATGACATTCAAACATTGTTTAAAATGCACAAATAGCAGTGTAATCCCACACACACGTGTTTCGGAGTTACAAGGGAGAACTTTTTCAGGGTAATGTCATAATGTTTTCAATTTCACGCAAAGAGAGTATATCAGGGGCGTACCTAGCATGAGTGACACTCGGAGTGGTAATTTGTGGTGTCATCCCCTCCACCCGCCACAAACTCAAAAAAACGAGCTGATGTGTGCATCATATAACTTACTTTTACTCCAATTAATGTCATTTTCCCATTATTGGCAGTTTTAATGTGATACAATAGTTTGCTTTCTAAATATCACCAACAATGGCCAAATTGAAACCAGATTTCAAAAAAAAAAAAAAAAAAAAAGCCAAATTTGTCGCCAAGTTGGCGACAAAACTTGGCGACCAAAGGACTGGCGATATATCGCCAAGTGTCCGCCACATTATAACACCACTTGAGTTTACATCGAAATTAACAATGACTTCCCCCCAAAAAGGGGCAGAAGACCCCTTTAGAAACACCCGAATGCAACCAAAAGGTGAGGTGCACAACTAGACCCCACTAGGAGTCTACGTACCAAATTTCAACTTTCTAGGATATACCGATCTTGAGTTATGCGACATACATCCGCATATCCGCACATACAAACAGACGTACATACGGACGTCACGAGAAAAGTCGTTGTAATTAACTCGGGGAATGTCAAAATGGATACTTCGGGGTTTTATCCGCGTGTTGTCGGGTTGAAAAAAAAAAATAACTCAACATTAATTCGGGGGAGAGCAAAATAGAAATTAAGGCCGAATTTTGAGTGAAAATTTTTCGCAAATACAATACTTCCTTTTTTGTAAAAGGAAGTAATAAAAAGGGTGTTACATGTATGCACGAAAACATTAAATTCGTACGATTGTCAGAAACAACTACGTTTGTGTTAAATGATCCTGATAAAAATGACATGTTTAAGATGGCTGATGTGCAAAACACAAATAAAACCCATGACTAATTTTTATATAATTTACCCTAGACGCAAATATGCAGTCCGTCGAGAGGTTAAAAAAGTATGGGGGCATGAAATTGATGCCCCTTTTTTTGCAAACGCAACTCGCACACAGTGAAAGATAAAGGGTTTCAGTTTTTTAGTTTCACTACTAGGTATAAGTATTTACAATGTGAACCTAATCCGGAGAATAATACCCACTGCATGATTGCTGAATGCAGCTAGATCCGGGAGATTTTTTTAATTCTTTAATTTGTATTCGTAATGAGCTTTGATAATGTTAGGAGGAGAAAAAGCTCGGGAGAGTTCCCACATTTTTTTTTTTTTTTTCGAAATTGAAACGTTTGAAAAGTAAATGTTATCTCTAAGTATTTTAGGAAAAGGGTGGTTCAAGGAAATGCTATTTGACGAACTCTTAAAACGCAGTTTTAGACAAACTTCGGTGACTTTACGGGGAGGAGAGATTTGAGGGCCTACCTCCGGAAATTTTCTAACTTATTGTCTTAAAAAGACATTCTACAATACCTTTGATCTGGAAAATATTGTGGGTTAAAGAGGTTCGGGGGCCCACAACCTGGAATTTTTTTTAATTTAACTCTTGAAAACGCGTTTCTAGGCCATCTTTAGAAACGCTAAAAGAACCGAAAATTTTTCGAAATAGAAGCTCTAAAAACGCAATAAAAATACCTCTTTAGAAAGCCGTGACAAAAAATGCTTTAACGAGTAACGGTTGTGAACCTCTGTTTACAGTTTTAGAACGGTTAGTCAAGAACTTAATTACTTTGTACAACTTCAGAAATTTAAGCTACACAACTTCAATATTTGCCCACAAATAGCATTGCCAATTTCATTAATATAGTCGACTTGTGGATTCATTGTAAAATAAAGAAAGGAAAAAATGAAACGTTTGTATTTGTTGTCTTGTTCCAGCTAAGCTGGTAATTTGGGGTGCGCTGCTTCACTTTTTCCAACTGTACCATCATTTGGTGTGAAGTCCGACTTCCGCAGTACACACATACCATAAGGACCCCTTTATAGGGTAAGGCAACCATTCACAGCTCATAACACATTCACACAAAGAAAGGACAAGGACAGCAGAGAGAAAGTTCCAGGGCTGTGGAGTCGGAGTCGGACAAATTTAGGGGAATAGGAGTCGGAATTTTAGCCGTTAGAAAACATGCCGACTCCGACTCCATTTAAATACTGCCGATTCCACGGGAGAATCTACGCCAGAAAACCATAAATAATAGTTAACGAATAAATACCTTTGTGCTGAAAATTAAAATAATCAGTTATCCAACGTATTGAAACACAAAACATGAAATTATTGCAAACACATGTTTCGGTGTTACAAGGAACATCTTTTTCTCGGATAACTTTTCATCCAGAAGCTCACACTTCTTTGTATTGAAAAGGGTGTTCCTTGTAACACCGAAACACGTGTCTGCAATAATTTGCATGTTTTATGCTTCAATACGTTGGATAATTGATTATCATAAATAATAGTGTTTGATTAGTCGCTTAACATGAAAGTGAAAAAGAAAACCCACTTTTTAATAACATGCTACGGAAAGTATTCACAAAATTGATTTTTTTCTAAGAAAAAAAAGATTTCGCCACTTAAAGAGCAATTTGTAGCTAAAGACTAAAATTATTATTTCTTGATCCTCCTTCACAGAAACTGGGTGATAAAAAGATGAAATCAATCATTTCCACATGAAAAGTGCATTTCTTCTTAACATCAGAGCTGAACTTCAAGAGCTGCAAGCAACATTAGTTTTAAACTACGTATATACTGATACAAATAACTCATTTATGTCGTTTGTTAAGAAAATGTCGTTTTTTAAGAAATATACATTGCTTCAAATTTTGGAAGTAGAGGATATTTTTATGTGCTTAATGTGTTGTAATCTTGCTAAATTGGCGTTTATGCCATTCAAAATTAGTTCACACTTTCAGGCATTATATATTAATGTTTTCCACTGCTTCACTAACAGTTAACATGGAGTCCCATGAGCTTGGCGAAATATCGCCGAATCGGTATTTTTGGCTAGAAATCGTCAAATGTCTCCAAACATGGCGACTTAATAGATTTTGCTTCCAAAATAGGGGGCGGCAAATGAGTTTATGGAAAGTGCGTATGCTTCTGAAAATTTTTATTGAGGTCCAGAAAATAACTTTCTAAATTTTATTTCCATTTTAGCTGACAAAATGATCCTTACTAATAATAAAGCTGAAAGTCTCTCTGTCTGGATCTCTGTCTGTCAGGATCTCTGTAACGCGCATAGCCAGGGCCTGATTACCGCACAGGCCTACTAGGCCTGGGCCTGGGGCCTTCTCTTCCTAAGGGGCCCCAAATTACTTAAAGAATTATGCATAGCATTACAACTATACGAAAAATACACACATTTTTTAAATAATAGCCTTCAGGGGCCTCCAAATCATTGTGGGCCTTGGGCCTCACTTTTAGTTAATCGGGCCCTGCGCATAGCGCCTAGACCGTTCGGACGATTTTCATGAAATTTGGCACAGAATTAGTTTGTAGCGTGGGTGTGTGCACCTCGAAGCGATTTTTTGATACTTCGATTTTGTTCTGTTTGTATTTCAATTTTAAGAACATTTTACCGAGCAAAGTTATGGACGAGTAAATTACCAAGTTATCATAACGTGGAACTGTAACATGGGCAAGCCAATTAGCGAGAAATTCATCATACATTATACGTAAATATACAGGCGAACCAAGAGACCTATTAATTTTCTACTACGGGCAAAGCCGCGCGGGTGCCACTAGTATGAAATACAAAAGAAAGGCATATTTGAAAAAATATGTAGCCCCAGAGCAGATGAGAGTTTATTCTAACCCTTTTACTAGATGTCTCCAAACATTGTTTGGGCACTTACGCAACTTTGCTCCTAGGGGCTTCATTTGATCCTTTTCAGAAATACAAGCATAATTTAAGCGAAATTTTGTCTTCCAAAAAGAAAACACAGTGTGTGAAGTATAATAAGGAATTTACTGATACGTTCAGTTCAAAAAGTATCGAATACCAAATACAAGATTGATTTTCCAAGAGGTAATTTCCCTTTTTATGTTAATCCTTTTTTTTTTTTTTTTTTTTTTTTTTAAGGTATCCGACTACGTTCGAAGACATTTTTTGGAAAAATAACCTGGACATTTTTTTAAATGTTATTTTTTAATTACATATGTTTCAAAACTATGAAAAAAGTGTAAAAACAAGCTTTTAAAACATTATTTGAAAAAAAGGACAAATTTGAAGAAAAATAGCGAAAAAAACGTATCTTACGCTAACAGCTATGGACAAAATTTGGTTCTAATCACACACAAACCCTTGTAGTAATATATTTATGTGACATTAATGTGTGTTTTGCTCTAAAGGTTTCATTATTTTTTTTTAAAAGTACTGAAATATAGCCGAACAAAGTTCCTATACTGGTATTTTTTAGTAAACAAATGCCTTTGTTTAAACTTATCCGCATGAATATATTACTTAATAATAAAATTCAGCTTAGCTTTTAGAGGAAAACATCAAGCATATTACAGAGAACTATATCAGAAAATTTCACATCAATACTCGAATAACTGTTTGAGACATTATTGTTACAGTAGACAGCTTTCCTCAAAAATGTCGTTCTTCAGAAAACGCGTTTAAATGCAATTTCCGGTCTGGAGTTCAGTGTACGACTCTGTAATAATACAGCTATAACTCCAGTTGTAATTCACCTAGAGTAAAAACTAAGACAGTTTTGGAAAGCTAATGAATCAGGCTACAAAATGAAATCATAAAAACAATTACGAATATTTCATCGGAAATATCGATTTTAACGAAGTCGGATACATTAAGGGGACCGTAGACCTTCCAAATAGCTCAAATCGGTCAAAAATATGATTTTTTTTATTCCTTGGAAGTAACAATATATGAAGTGTGCTGAATCGTATGAAAAAAACAGCTTGTTGATATGATGTTTTATCGCGAAGTTGTATGCGTTTAAAAAAAAGGTAAACAGAGCGTGTTTTCGATTAAAATGGCTGTAAAACATGTAAACAAAGTCGAAAAACTAAGTAAAACTGTCAAACATGTAAACTAAGTTTCAATAAATTCTTACATTGGTATTAATGTCAAATATTTAGTCATCGTGAAAATATCTTTCGGGAGGTATTAAAATACGAAGATCATGAAATGTCGGTGAAATTAGACTTTAAACGTCATTTATCTCGGACTGGAAAATTCGATGCTGACACAGATTGAAAAAAGCTCCATGCGACTTAATTTTTGTTCGATATGCTTCAAATTTCAAAATATGCTACTTTGGTAGTAGTTTGATAAAACTGGGTATGCATTAAGGTTCAAAAGAATTTTATGTTGCTTAAAAATATTAAAGTTTTGATTTTTATGCAATATTCGCAACAAAAACTATTGCTTTACTCGAAAAAAATACTGTGCAGTTAATAATGGACCAATCCTTAAATAGATACCCAAAGTTCTTGCCAATGTTCTGTTCTCTGATTAAATGCAAATAGTTTGAGAAAAATGCAAAAAAATGAATCGCGTGGAGCATTTTAAAATTTTTATTTTAAATTTCAAAATTTTAATTTTAATCAAATTTTTATTTTGTTGCATTTTTTTTTTTTTTGCTTGATATTTTGCACGCTAATAAACTTACTAACTTTTATGCCCAGTTTCACATTTAAAAATTAATACATAAAAGAACAAGCTTTCAAGGTCCACCGTCCCCTTAAATAAAGTGTGAACCATGATAAAAAAGATCGTGCCTCACCTAATGCACAGTATAAGGAAAGCAGATTTATGTTTAGAAAAACACCGAAGATTTGAGCTTTATTTTTCATCAACTTTTCCCTAGGTAATACCTCAGAAGCATTAATAAGATTTTTGGAAAAATTAATAAATGAGTTACTCTCAAAAAAAGACAACATGAATACAAAATTAAATTTGTTAGAGAAAGTAATAATATTAATATCGTGCGATCCGAAAGTAATTAAAAGCCCTCCCATACTAAAAACAAACAGTGCAGCACATTTCCCTTGTTAGTCATTTTTGAAAAGATTTGAAAGAAAAATTCTTGCTTGCGAAAAAGCCGTACTGCACAGAAAATCTTTCGCCTTATTAATTTTTCAAATTTTTCCAAGTCCTTTAGGTTACAGTTGCGATTAAGCCAATTATGCGTGGACCAAGTTTTTCAAAGAACCATTAAAATACACTCAAATATTAAGTTTTCTTCTATTTCTCTTCAGAATTTTGTTTATTTGTAAGTTCATTATTATTTGTTTATTTTTTACTTAAATATTTAAAATTTAAATTCTTTAGTTTTGATGCTGAAAAATAGACGCTTTATAACGCAATTACTTGCAGTATAAAAGAATAACCTTCGCCAACATGGGTCGAAAAAAAGAACATTCACATTCGAACTGTTCTATCTATATTGGTACGGTACACCAACTTTATGTCGACCAGCCAAGCACTGTAAAAAAAAATTCCGAAACGTCACTGATTATTTGCGTGGAACGTTTCGAGATTTCACGGGTTTTCATCGAAAAATCAAGTATATTTGCAAAAATGTTTCCTGAGTTTCTACAAGTTCCACGAATGCAGGCTTCTCACTGTTGGGGAAAATATTTCTAGCTACCAGTTTAAAGATTGACTGAGTGTGTTTAACAAGTATATCGGTTTTAGTTCGGTTACGTTCCCTCCTGAGTGACTAAGCTCCCAATAGGGCCGTTTCCATGGACACTTTCGACCCCGAAAAAAAACTGCTTTTCCCCGCATTCTGGTTATTTGCGGAGTATATGTGGAATTTTTCTCCTCCTGCTCCCTTCTGAAGTGAAAGCGGAGTTTTTACCCAGAATGCATTACGCGAAACAAGTTCGTTTACTAGCCGCTAAGGATGCTCAGGGACTGATTTACGGCAGGGCATTCGGGGCCCGGGCCCAGGGCATCAAAGGAAAAAGGGCACCAAATTTCTGTCATCTTTTTTTTTTTTTTTTTGAGCAAAAAGACAGAAAAAAATTCCAAAACAGTTTTATGATGGACAATGTGGTGAAGAAGTCATATTAGACTCTAAGCAAAGTTTCAAGGCTTCCTGCCTTTATGTAATCTGTGATAATTTGGTTACAAAACTAAAATTCAGGATGTCAGCCTATGATGGCATATTAAAGAAATTTTCTTGCTTGTTTGAATACGACAAGCAAAATGTTCGAGAAAGTGTAAAAGATCTTTAAAAATCTTACTCCTGTGATTTGGAGGAATCTTTTCCTGATGAATTTATTCATATTAGTTCAATTATCGGAAAAGAAAGTTTAATCGCTGAAAAGTTTTAAAAAATCCATAAACTTGGTAAATGCCAATGATGTAGATACAGCCCTGAAATTGTTTTTGACTTTGCCAATCTCCAATTGCAGTGGAGAACGATCATTTTCGCTATTGAAGAGAACTGAGTGTCCTTTGCGTACTCTCATTTCTGATAGTAAATTATCTTCATTAGCTCTATTATCAAAAGAAGGAATTTTGACCGCAAAACTTGATTATAAGGACATTATAGAAGAATTTACTACAAGAAAACAAAGGAGAAAACAAGGGAACGCACATTATGATTTACCTTGACCATCACAGTTTTTCCATCTGTGACTGTAAAAAAATTTCTTACATGAAAATCGGGAATTTATTTTAGAGCTCTCTTTCTATCGAAATAATATCCAAAAATTACCTTAATTTTTTCTAGAGGGGGCACCATATTTGTCAGTGCCCCGGGGCACGCAAGTGTGTAAATCGGTCCCTGAGGATGCTGGGTAAAAACCGCCTTCTGTGGTACAATGGGAAACCTCTTTTTACATAGAAATAGGGAATTTTTCAATCGGTTTTTTGTGATGCCGGAACGGGAATTTACAGTGTCAAAAACTGCGTTGTGAAAGCGGCTAATGAGAGCGAATCAAATCTCTTGATAGCTGCAGTTTTTCAAGGAAGGAGTTGCATGGAAGGGAGATCTTGGTTCTTACTTGCAAGTCTTTCTTAGCTTTGGCCATGGTTCCATTGATGCCTCTGGAGTTTTCTTAGTAAAGAGTTTCTAATCAGTTACATCAAACCTACCTAATGTCCCTTGAAGGCTCCAGACACACTAAAAAAGTGGGGAAGTTTCCAAATTCATCAAAAAGAGTCAAGGATAATTTCAGGAAGGTTACTGATTTTTACCAGAAAACGTTCTTGGTTTTGCAAGAAATGTTGCTGGAAGAAATTGGACATATTAGCTGCCCATTATTTTCCGGGAACGTTTCTAAATCGTTTTTAGTGAATGGTGCGGTATACGAATCAAGTGGTATTGTATAGCGATCATACAAACAAACCAACAATCTCATTTGTTATATGCATAGAAAATATTTTAACAACACGAGTAATGGGAATACTAAAGATAATTTACAATTGAAATATTATAGTTTGAGGAAGTGGTGGAAATATTGAAAAACTGTTTTAATTTTTGCTTTATCTAGTTTTTTTATCAATGAAATTTCTCTAAATTCTGGAAAACATTTCAAAAAAAGATTATAACAATGACAGCTTTTGGTTTTATGCAAAACATTACTTTTACATTATATTAATAATAGTTAATAATAAATTGTATCTTTAACCCGATTTTCAAAATGTGCTGGTAATGTGGAAATATTTGTTTTCTGGATAAAAACACTAATTTTTTTTTAAAAATCATACTTAAATGTGTATTTGTTTTACATAGCAAAACTAATACAAAGGCTTAAGAATTAAACATTTTTAATAAAAAAATATAATTAAAAAAAATAGCTAAAATAAAATGTTCACTTGCAAAAGTCACAAATGTAATGATCATTTACACATCCAGCGCACAAAGTATGGTACCAAGACTCACAAACCAAAGATCTGATCCAAAGTTCCCCTTAAACATCATTCGAAAAATTACCACATTACCCCCAGTGTAGCGCTTCCACATTACCAGCGTAGTCATATTGAAATATGAAGATAAAACTAGGCTATATTTTCAAGCTAGGAATCCACTTAATTGTAGCAGATTGTAGAGTATTTTTTGCTTAACCAAAAACTGCCTAAGTACTAAAAAATAGCTTAATGGACTATGTAATTAAACCAACTTTAAAGACTTACCTCAAAAGTTTGAAAAATCACGAAAAACTCAAAACAACAACTTCACTGATAATAAACCACGAGTTGACTACCAACGCTCCTACAGGCTTAGTAAACACAGTAACAAGTTGATGCGTTCGCCGCAAAAGTGCAACGCCTCACAAGCCGTACAGGTTATGTTTCTACATTACCAACACGCTTCCATATTTTCATCACTTCCTCTACATATGGTAATCTTTTATGTGTGTAAAAATGGCGGTTTGCATATGTGTGTATGTTCCATATATAAACCTTCAGTTTACGTTGAATCTTCGTTAAATTTGGCACAGAAGTGCTTTGATGCTAAGGAATTCACATAGAGGGTCTTTCGCCCTTTTAATAGGTCGCAGAAACAACCCTACCAGAAATTCCGTGAAACGGAAAATAACACCAATCCAACGCCAATTAATAACAATGACTGATTTTTTGGAATCTAAAAGTAATCTAAATAGGTCTAAATTTCAATTTTAAGTCATAGACCTTCCGCACGGGAAATTTTACAGTTATTCTTTTTCCACTATTCAAATCAAATTGTTAACTCCTTCAGACCTGGTGTCCGGTATACCGGACAACCACTTTAAACAGCTGCTAATCATTTAATAATTGATTTAATTAGTTGATTTTTTTTTTTTTTTGTAGTTGACTCTTTACGTTCTGCTTATTATAATCTGTGAAATAATTTTTCGCTTTGGGATTGACAACACAGACATAAGGATTGAGAGATAGAGAGTGGCTCATTTTTCCAACCATGGATTTTCATCTGAAAGGCGAGGTTTTTTTCCTTACTTTTTAAAAAATATACAATTTTTAATTAATCGTTTCAAACGCTTATACTATTATGCTTTACAATTGCTTGTAGAATATTTTATAATGAAGTTTGTTCGGTATTTTATCGTTTTTGTATATGAAATATTGATTTCAAAAATATAAGTTTGGAATATTGGACGCGCCATAACTCTTTTAATTTTTCTCCTACAAACTCAAAATTTTGTCTATACGATACCCTTAACCATAGTTCACTGTGTAGCAAATATCAACATTTTTGGTCAAATATTTCATAATTCCGACTGAAGGGGTTAAACTTGCGTTACTCGACACAACTTTAATTTCGAGGTAGACCGTGCAAAAGCAGCTAGTAAAAAATGTTTATAGACAGCGGTAACTGTGAATACAAAGAGAAAAGAACTAAATATAACTTTAAGTTGCAATAATCTGTTTACCTACCGTAATATGATAAATGAACATTTGAGTGCGAGTTGGTTTTGAACGATCCCATGCTACTTTGTTCTTCAGCGACGTGACATAGTTTCTGTTCGATCGAACTAAGGCCCCTATAGTGGAGGAGCCGACGCATCCGCCATTTTGGAGCAAACTTAATACAGTTCTTCGTAGCGATAGCATTGCTGCTGATGTTTACATTTCTTTAGCATGTGTTAAATTGAGTCAAATAGGAGGTTGTTCGACTGTTAATTGTGTAAACAGCTCCAAAAAATGATTTCAATTCTTCAGGTTTCCAGCAGATCCAGAAAGAAAAAAGAAATGGATAAATAATATCCCGCGAAGTGACTGGCAGCCTGGAAACGACGCCAACTGTTTTCAAAATTTCGCCAATGTTCACCTTCGCTCTCCGACTCTCTCGTTCCCTGTTTGGCGAATGATTGCCAATAAAGGTAGCTTTCCCTGTTGTACGCTTGCTCCAAAATGGCGGATGCGTCGGCCTCTCCAGTTATAGGGGTTCTTGATCGAACTCCCTTCCACGTTGGACACTTTTGGAAAACTTTCTCAAGTTCTCCTGTCAAGGCAACACCCCTGACTGTGCCGAATGTATCCCTGGGGTGTTTCCTCAGAAGGCGGCTCACTTGCACGACTCAATACTTGCGTTAACTAAATTTTCATTTAATCGCTTTAAAAGTGTCACGGGAATGGATTATCTGCCAGAAGACCGGTGCGGATTAAATTAGTTTAAAATGTAATTCTCACCGGACGGACGAATATGTGTTAATCCAAGCGATCTTTTCGAGAAATCAAACTGCGCGATTTAAATTTGTTTAACTTGTATGATTAGCTGCAACTATTCAACTAAGCATTTTAGATTTTGCTGCCTCACGGGTGAAGTATTTTTGTGTTTGAGCTATGTACAGGGCCCGACTAACGAAAAGTGAGGCCCTAGGCCCACATTAATTTGGAGGCCCCCTGAATACTCCGCAGTGTTTGATTTATCGGTATAGGACCCTTCGGAATGCACTTAAGCGGGCCTCTTTGTCTACCACAGAACTATGTATAAATCTTCTATCATGTGCATTTATGAATCCCCTTTGAGGCCCCTCATAATTGTGACAAAGTAAATTCGTTACTGGCATAATGAATAAAAATTCTCCTTTAAGGAAGCTTTTTTTTTCCAATTAACAAGTCATAATTTTTAATTTTTTTTAAATACATGTATTTTTCATATACTTGTATTGCTGTGCATAGTTCTTGAACTAATTTGGGGCCCCTTAAGAAAATGGGACCCCAGGTCCAGGCTTAGTGGGCCTGTTCGGTAATCAGGCCCTGGCTATGCACATCAGAGACATTGTATGCACACCACATACATGGATTTGCTTACAATAAATATGTTTTTATGTTTTTCATATCCATTTTGTCTACTTCAAAACAAATGGTGTTTTTAGATGTTTTTTTATTATTTTTTTTATTGCAGACGTTACTTACGTGTGTTTTGGTGGGGGCTAACCTACAATAAAAAAAAGCGCGATTTTGTACTACTCATGAATAACCAGGGGTGTACCCATAGGATCTGCTCCATATACCCCGTATACTCTCAAACATTTTTTAAACCTATAGCGTATACCTTCAAGCTTCAAAAGTTTTCATATTATGACATATTATGTATATTATCGCACACACATAGTGTGCGTAGTCTACTACTGGGACTATACCCTCCGAAAAATTGATGGGAATATCACTGTGAATAACTAAATGTTTGTTTATGCATGCTCACTTGACATTTTTAAATTGCACGCTGCTGTGCATGTTTCTTACTGCGCAGACAATTTATTTTTCGAAGTTTACTTTTTGTGTTATGACGTAACGTTTAAAGTGTTCCGCTTCATTAGTGCTCTTTTCGTTTATTTAGTGCGAATAAAAGACCCCATGAGATAGAAAAAAGTTAATGGAAATCTATAGCATTTAGAAACATGGAGTAATCAACTACAGAAGATAGAAATACGTAAAGAGAAAAGAACATTTCAAAAAAATATAATAATAATAATAATAACTTCTGATTTCTTTGTATTGTAATAAATCTGAATTGTGCTATTTGTCTTATGTATCTGAGCAAAAACCGGACTTCCACCTAAATGGGGCTCAGTCAAACGGAAGCCGCTTATATTAGCCTCAAAAACGGATTAACGTCTTCGTAATCCATCACCTTGGGTGCTGCAAGGGGCATCAGAAACAACAAACAACAACATAACAATAATAATAGTAATAATAACAATAGTAATAATAATAATAACAGCAATATTTATTATTGATAATGATGATGTTGATGCTAAGTATGTTACGTAATACTGCCGTGTGCAGGTAAAGGGCAGTAACTGCAAATTTTTCATTTTTCATTTTTTTACATTTTTGCCACCTATTTTACATTATCTTTATTGAACAAGCTCGCTTATTTGGTTTCCGCTGAAAAAAAGTCTAATTCCAATATTTCCCTATTGTTAGTATTGAATTCACCACACATTTCTTCAAATATCTCGGAAACTCATTTCTGCAGATACTGCAGTTTACCTGCACATGGCAGAATAATTCTTTAAAGCTGCAATCTTTGATAGCGAAAATTTGAATTTGTTAGGAGTAAATTTGATTTTCTTTCTATTAATTGTTTTCATTAACCATAAACGTTTTATTATTTTTTTCCCTTTTTATTTCAAATTTTAAATTTTAGATATGGCTGGCAGCCTTGATCGCGAGCTCATGTTGCAGGTTGAGTGCTTTTGACTTCCGTATTATGTTAAAGGAATTCTTGAGCTGACAGAGATTTACGACCCATCCCGCAGTCCGTTCTGACTGGATGATATCCTCGAATGGAGTTTCTCGACTTCGCATAGCAGTTTTGATATCTACTCGATTTAACAATCTGCACGTGAATGCAACCTGCGATGCTGGAAACGGGATGGTTTCGGGGCGGGAAATGAAAACGTATGAAACTATGATAAAATAGTGAATTTAAAACATCTTTCTATGATTGAGAAAAATAAATAAATTAATTAAAATAAGAAGCAGCTAAAAAAGATTTTACAGGAAAAGGAAAACATCAAGAATGTAGTAAATAACGAGCTGATGTGTGCATCATATGATTTCCTTTTACACCAATTTAATGTTATTTCCCCTTTATTGGCAATTTTAATATGATTCAATTGAAAACTCTCAAATCCCCAACAGTGGCCAAATTGAAACCAGATTTTAAAAAAAAAATTGCCAAATTTGTCGCCAAGTTGCGACAAAACTAGGCGACCAAAAGATTGGTGATATATCGCCAAATGTCCGCCAAATTATAACACTTATAGTGAACTTAAAACATCTTTCGATGATTGAAAAAAAAGGAAGAAGAAGAAGCTAAACAATGTCCTTTTACACCAATTTAATGTTATTTCTCCATTATTGGCGATTTTAATGTGATTCAATAGTTAACTCTATAAATATCCCCAACAGTGGCCAAATTGAAACCAGATTTTTTTAAAAAAAATTGCCAAATTTGTCGCCAAGTTGGTGACAAAACTTGGCGACCAAAAGACTGGCCATATATTGCCAAGTGTCCGCGTGTCCGCCAAATTATAACACCACTTGAGTTTCCATTGAAATTAACAATGATTTCCTCCCAAAAAGATGCAAAAGACCTCTTTGGAGACACCCAAATGCAACCAAAAAGGGAAGTACACAAATAGACCCCACTAGGAGTCAACGTACCAAATTTCAACTTTCTAGGACATACCGTTCTTGAGTCATGTGACATACATACGCACATAATTTCAACTTTAACTATTGCTTGGACATTTTTAAGTGTTTATTTTTCTTTCTAGTAATTTTAAGCAAAAACTTTGACTTTGTTAGTTTTTAATTAAGGAGTTGAGATCGTATTAACGAACATTTGAAAGACATAAATCTCTGCATCTTTATTCTTGAAATAAAGAATATTACCCATCAGCAGTTTGTTGACTTCGCTAAATGTCCTTGCTGTCCCTTGATGATATAGACATAAAAAAAATTCTAAATAACCACTATGTTTGAAATTATCAGTCTCTTCATTTTAATTAGTAAATACAAAATTTGTCTTTTTTGTATCCAACAGGTGCTTTCAACGAGACTGAGCACAATGCCACAAAAATATTCCATCAATTCCCTTTTGGACACTTGGGTAAGTATGAATATTTATTATTCCTGTTTTCTTCCCCTTTGTGTTTTTTTACTTCCTTTTACAAAAAAGGAAGTATTGTATTCACGAAAAAAATTTCACTCAAAAATCGACCTTAATTTCCATTTTGCTCACCCCCAAATGAATGTTGAGTTTTGTCTTCGACTCGACCACACGTGGATAAGTGCCTAAGAACGTATAGACACGCGAAATATCCATTTTGACGATTCCCGAGTTAATTACAACGAGTTTTCTCGTGACGTCTGTATGTATGTATGTGCGTAGGTATGTTGCATAACTGAAGAACGATATGTGCTCGAAAATTGAAGTTTGGTACGTAGACTTCTAGTGAGGTCTAGTTGTGCACCTCCCCTTTTGGTTGTATTCGGGTGTATCTAAGGGAGTCTTTTGCCCCTTTTTGAGGGGGAATCATTGTTAATAACGATGTAAAAAGTGGTGTTATAATTTGGCGGACACTTGGCGATATATCGCCAGTCTTTTGGTCGCCAAGTCTTGTCGCCAACTTGGCGAAAAATTTGGCGATTTTTTCTTTCTTTTTCTAAATTTGGTTTCAATTTGGCTACTGTTGGTGATATTTAGAGAGTAAACTATTGAATCACATTAAAATTGCCAGTAATGGGGAAATGACATTAAATTGGAGCAAAAGGAAGACATGTGATGATGAAAAAAAAATGAAAAGAATGATGATGAAAGAAAAATGATGATGTCATAGAGTATGACATGTAAGAACAGAGGTTCAAGCGAAGTGTGACATTTTGCGACGAAAATCAGAAGGGGCAAAAATATGGAGTGAAAAGTGTGAGATCGTTTATGGACAGCCCCTCACATTCCCTTTCTTTTCACCAGCTCAATGGAAATTGATCGAAATCTAAACACATGTACACGTAGCCCTAAGAATTTCACAACCTTTCGCCAAATCACGATTTTTTTATACCCTTTTCTATCTTCCGTATTATATTCACATTCCCTCCGCCATCCTCATCAACACCCAATCACTATTCTGTTCTCGATATTAAAGGAATTCCTCCGTTGACAGTGATTTATTTCCCCTACCTGACAACTGTCGGATCACCTCCTATAAACACAAGCCACCGATACTTCCGGTAAAATCATTTTTCTGCTCAGGGCGAAGAGATTCCAGCAAAATCAAGAAAAAAAAAACGAAAATACACGTCTCTTACGTCATATTTCTCCGCCGCTCTAAAATATGAAATAAAAAATGCAACTCGGGGTTTTTCAAAGTCAACATTCATGATTGAAAATATTCAAATTTCGTTGCTTGCCGGGTGAAATTCACTCACAAACTTTAATGACTTTCCTGGACTAAATAAAACATTCTAAGTCAACCTAATCAAAAAAATTAAGTTGTTATCGTAAGGCTTGTTTTTTTCTGCTCACTTAAATACTTTATAACGTTTGATTTGCTTACAATATCCTGCCTGTACATTCTAGTTTGAAATTTAAAAAAAAAAAAAATTACATTTCTGCACTTGGGAGAAAAAAAATCAAATTCTTCACTTTTTATGTAAAGAAAAACTATTTTTAATTATGTATTTAAGTAAATCCGAAACTATCCGTCATTAACGCACGAGAAAAACAACAATTACATTTTATCAAAACATTTCAACTATACTTGCCGTGTGCAGGCAAAGGCCAGTATCTGCAAATTTTTCGTTTTTCGTTTTTCATTTTTTTGCCTTTTTGTCATCTATTTTACGTTATCTTTATTGCACGAGCTCGTTTATTTGGTTTCCGCTGAAAGAAAGGCTCGAAAAAGACGTGTAATTCCAACCTTTCTCCATATTTAGTATTGAATCCAAAACGCGTTTTTTCAAATATCTTGAAAACTCATTTCTGCAGATACTGCCATTTACCTGCACACGGCAGTATAGTCTGCCCAAGGACTTTATGGAATTGGCAAACGTCCAATAATAGACGAGCATGTCTGAATGAGAGTTAAAAGTAAAAATTTGATGCGTGTGCTCTATTCATTTAAATAAAAGTTTTGATGACACTAAACTTTTTATTCGACATGTTACATTTTAATATTTTATTTTGGAAATTCATTATATTGTGTTATACCCAGAGACCGATAAAAACTAGGAGCCTAGAAAAATATTTAAGTGCAAAACGAATTTTTCTCAAAGTTTTGGAAAATTCAGTGTATGATTCAGTTGTTTAAGTTTATCAAAATGAATGATGTCAATGGATTAAGTTTTTGCACCGAAAGCAGGACGAGGGGTCATTGTTTTAAGCTATTCAAATCTCAGTCTATTCTGGAAATAAGGAAAAATGACTACTTCAGTAGGGTTGTGGGCACTCGGAACAGCTTCCCGGAAGAGGTGGTCATGAGCAAGGGGGTGGATGGCTTTAAGAGGGCTATTGATCGTCAATGGGGACTCATAAACTGACCAGGACCAGCCTAGCTGGCCCAAGAGCCTGTTGCTGGTCGTCACATTTGTATTTGTATTTGCATTTAAAAACTAGTCGCCCAGGAAGGATTTTTCTGCGCCGGGATTTTTCAGACTCTTGTTATTCACTTGCCATTGTCTAAAAAGTCCTTCTAGACATTAAATCATAATGTTAAAAAAGGCGAGTAAGAGGTGCAATAGATGGTCGCATTGTGTATGATTTTCGTTCCAAAAATATAAAAATAAAGAAATTTAAAAAGATTTATAAAAAATAGAAGTGTTTTTATAAGGCTTTTTTAATATTGAACGAGCTGATGTATGCATCACATGACTTCCTTTACTCTAATTTAATGTCATTTTCCCATTATTGGCAATTTTAATGTGATTCAATAGTTCACTCTCTAAATATCACCAACAATGGCCAAATTGGAACCAGATTTAAAATTAAAAAAATCGCCAAATTATTCGCCAACTTGGCGACAAAAGTTGGCGACCAAAAGAATGGAGATATATCGCCAAGTGTCCGCCAAACTATAACACCACTTGAGTTTACATCGAAATCAACAATGATCCCCCCCCCAAAAGAAGGGGCAAAAGACCCCTTTATAAACACCCGAATGCAACCAAAAGGGAAGGTGCACAACTAGACCCCACTAGGAGCCTACGTACTAAATTTCAACTTTCTAGGAGATACCGTTCTTGAGTTATGCGACATACATACGCACATACGTGCATACAGACGTCACGAGAAAACTCGTTGTAATTAACTCGGGAATCGTCAAAATGGATATTTCGCGTGTCTATACGTTCTTAGGCACTTATCCACGTGTGTTCGATTCAAAAAAAAAAAAAAAAAAAAAACCTCAACATTCAATCGGGGGTTAGCAAAATGGAAATTAAGATTAATTTTTGAATGAAAAATTTTTCGCGAGTACAATACTTCCTTTTTTTTGTAAAAGGAAGTATAACGGAAAGCTAAAAATATATTAATGTGAAAAATATCAGTCCGTATGTCTGTTAGTATGTTTGTTCCCTCCCAGCTCCCGCTGACTTTGCACGGTGAATTTCAAGTAAGACATTTTTCATCTGAAGACTTTTTTTCTTTTTTCTACGATTTTGAACTCAAATTTTTGGATCACGAATTTTATCAGGTAGAACTTTTGACGTAAAACACGAGCACGCGATTCTCATTTGATCATTTTAAGGCTATTTTTCGCAACTCAAAAATAGTTAACGCCAATATTAAAGTACAAATCATATTTTTTTCCCATCTAAGTGGATAAAAATGCTTGAAACACTTTTCCTACGAAAACTTAAAGAGAGTAAAACTTGCACATTTGTATTGTAGGGGCAGAAATGTTCTCAGAATTCATTAATAAAGATTTTTTTCAAAAAATGTGCAACATATTATGCAGCCTTATTTTCCTTCAAAATACTCTTTTATTGCATCTATACACCTTCTTTACCGTTTGTGCTACTGTTAGAAACACAACTAAGCTCGTTTTTTTTTTTTTTTTTTTTTTTAAATAAGTACTACTAATTGCTTCGTGGCATTTTTCATGACAACGGAAGAATTAGCAGTTCAAATTGTTATGAAAAATTGACAAAACTTTGTTACCAGTACATTGTATGCAGCATCTAGTTAAAAAATAAACTAAGCAAAGCTTTGCGGACGATAAATAAAAAATGTTGCAATAAAATAATTCTATTTTATTTGCGTTTTGTAAAACTAATTTGCTATCATATTATCTGTCGATACTTTCTAAAATGCATTAACTACTACGCTATTACAACTTTATTTTCTCTGCTGAGATGAATTCTGACACTCGATTTTAGAAGCTATTTAATTAAAAACTTCTAAAGCCATAAAAGCTTTGAGTAAATTTTTCAGAGCCTCCTTTCTCGAATAAAAGAGAATATTCGAAAAAAAAAATCACCATTGATTTTGGCAAAATTCCAAGAAAGTTTTCCTTTTTCATAATTAAGGACCGGGCAAAAAAGGTGCAACCGTCAGCACTGTTTCTATTGTAAGAAACCCAAAACTAAGACTGTAATCCAGAATCGTGGAGGAAAAAAAAGGGTCGCATTAAAGCACCTTTCTTTTCTTGAAAAATTGCTTACGTCCCTATTATGACACTGTTGTACAATATTGGCAGAGGCAAAAAGTAAATGGTTCCTGTTATTAAATTTGAAAATAGTGGCCACTTTACACATTTTCCCGCTCTTGGTAATGTCAAGCGTTTCGGTTTTTAATAAATCTTTTTGTGCTAGAAGAGGGAAAAGGAGAAAAGAGCACGCTTCATCGAAAACACCAAAAAGTATTCTTTTTTTTTTTTCTCCTTTGGTTTGCAACTCAAATAATGCGAAGTAAAACAACAAGTAAAACTAAGCATAAAATGAAAAATATGACATAAATGTTCATGTGAAACAGTTCAGATAAATTGCATAGTTTTGAAAATGAACTCATGAATGGAAATTTAATTTGAAAATTACAGTGCCAAAAGAAAGAACAACGCATTTTATATGATTAGCGGTACCCGCACTGCTTTTCCAGTAGTCGAAAATTAAAAGGTCATTTGGTTCGCATGTATTTTACTTCTTGCTTACCTTTAAAACTTTTACATTTTAATTTAGCAATTTTCGTGAAAAAATAGGAACTGTTATAATTAAAAACTGCAAGTAATATCAGACGAAACATGTAATTGTTGTAGATTTGTAAACTTTTTGACTTGGAACGACACAGGCCCATCTTCTCAGCCAGTGGTTTTCCTGGTTTATAAAAGTTTCAAGCAGTATAATATATACACATTGCAATCTTTACCTTTTCTATATCAAAAACCATCCAATTTGCTTAATAAAACTATTGGAAAAGCGAAGGGTACAAACTCCGACTTAACGCTCAGAATTTTTGCGCGCTCAAAAGGTTAAACAAATTCTCCTCCTTGACAGTGATTTATTACCCAATATAAATGGAAGATTCTCCACGCTCCAATGAAATAAAATGAGCTCCAAATGTAGCTCCTAAATTTAGCATTGAAGTCAGCCCTGCCGCCTTATATTTCGATTTATTAAAATACACTATCTGCAGATAGATAACAGATAAGACATTAAACAGTGAAGTATCCTAGCAGATAAATATACATTTATCTACTATTTTTGGCAAAAAAAGGCTATCTGCTTTCATTTCAATTTATTCATTTTACGTACTTTTATTTGTTAATTTAAAATCAGATAAAAATATTCCATTTTCGGTAATTTTGTCTCATGTTTTTTTTTTCCTCCTCATTAGAGTCATGTATTTTTACACAACATTCGGGATATTATTTGAGTGGGCACCTCATGGTTTTTATTATTATTATTATTATTATTAACTCGTTTTCTTTTTTTTTTATTTTATCTGTTTACATTTTTATGCATGTTTTTTTTTTTTTTTTTGTTTTTGTTTTTGTTTCGATTTAGGTTTTTTTTTTTAATAATAAAAACATTTTTAAATATTCCTTCTTTCGGGAAGGATAAAATTTTTGCACTCCTTAAATTTTTGTGCCAATCACAATGATTTTTATAATTACAATTTCAAAAGAAATAAAACATCATTTTTTGTCTAAAAATATGCAAAAATTATATTTGGTCTATTACCTTGAGAACAACGCTATCGGTTTCGGATTAAAACGCAAAAAGATTTAAAATATGTCTTTTTTTTTATTTTGCTTTTTTGTTTTCTTGAATTTCGACCATAGGTGATACTAGTAAATAAAATTCTGCCATAGTGTAGAATAGGGGTTTGTTTGGATTAAAATGCATTTATCACTACTGGTAACTAACAATATCTCGTTGACGACATTCTACAACTGGATGGCAACCCAAGTACAGTTAACTTAAGATAACTTTTGATAACCCAAGGAACCGGTTAAAACCTTCGAGTTATCGGAAGTTCCTTTCCCAGCCTTTTCAAGAATAAATTTTATATTCTTTTTCAGGAATAGTGCAAAATGAATAGACATTCACATTTTTTGTTTGAATAAAACTAATCATTAGCACTACTTAAAAATATCTTTACAGAGTATAAATTTTACAAAGACATTTAAAAAAGGAAGTTATTCTCGACTGCTTACATTTATCATCGCATCTTAAAACGTCATTTATTTTGTATGTCGTAGGTCCAGTTTTTTTCCTCTTGGTTTCAGTCCGTATTTGCTTTTAAACATCTTTTCGTCCCAAAAGCAAATTATTTGAGTCATCCAGAAAATATAAGGCTCTTTTTCTCATTTTTGCCAAAATTTCAAGTTTGTCAACGATTAAGTAGCAAATAAAATTTTAGGTCGTCAGCCACGACAAAAAGTAGCCGAATCGGCTACTTCTCGCGAAATGTTCCAACACTGTATGCATTAAGGTCCACTATTGAAATAGATTTTCTCCCTCAACTAAGCTGAAAAGCAAAAAGCAACGTCAAAGGGAGAAAAAAAACACCTTTTTTTATATTTTGGTTGCATTTTTGAGAATAAAATGGAAACGATTTAAATTTGAGTAAAACTTCGACTTAAAAGAAGTACATTCAAGATATAGAGATAACTTTATTGAAAGTACCAAATTGTTTGGCGATCGAACAAAATCTTCGAGAAAAAAGAAATATTCGAGTTTTAAAGCTTCGAGTTATCGAGAGTCTACTGTATTTGCCGACATATTTGGCCAAATTGATATAAAAACTGCTGTTTTAGTAATGCCATACATTATTTTGACTATTTATTGGGTTTAATACAGATAATAAAATGTGAACTTTGTTTGATGAAATGGGATCAAATAAGCTTTGAGCTAAAATATGATTGAAAAGAAAAAACAAAGGTGTAATACAGCGCAAGAAAATACGGCAAACAGCTATTTCAATAGATCCTCATCATCAAAGTAAAAGTGCTCAAAACACAACAAAACACCTGAGCTGCGGAGTCGGACGGAAGATGACCGACTCCGACTCCAAGAATATCAGAGCCACAGACTCCTTTACCCCTAAATCAGTCCCGTCCAGTCCGACTCCGGCTCCACGACTTCGACACTGACTCTGCAGTGCCGGCAAAAATTGCCGACACTGAGGTAAAATGACAGACATCGAATGCGATTCTCGGAATTTAAAGTATTCGGAAGTATTCGATCCTCGGATTCGAATCCGACACCGAATCTGCAGCTCTACAATAGAGTTGTAAAAGAACACCCCAAATTCGTGTTTTCTCAGAAAGTTTTCATTGCAAATAATACGTGGAGCGGTTCGAAATAGTTAAATGGGGAGTCAAAGATGTCCTGAATGGGGGCCTCAGTGGTCGAGTGGACAGAGTGATTGATTTGACATGTTTTAGACGGTGCGTTCGACTTCAACCCCAGCTCCGGATGCACTTCCCCCCCTTTGTGCTGCAAATACTGTCATGTTCTGTACTGTATAGAATCTTTATTATTATTATTATTATTATATTATTATACTAATAATAAAGCTGAAAATCCCTCTGTCTGTCAGAATCTCTATACGGATCTCTGTCTATCAGGATCTCTGTAACGCGCATAGCGCCTAAACCGTTCGGCCGACTTTCATGACATTTGGCACAAAGTTAGTTTGTAGCATGGGGGTGTGCATCTCGAAGCGATTTTTTGAAAATTCGACGTGGTTCTTTTTTTATTCCAATTTTAAGAACAAAATTATCCTAAGATGGGAGTAAATTACGAAATTATCATAACGTGGAACCGTAACATGGGCACAAACCAATTGGCGAGAAACTTCACCATACATTATTTGTAAATATACAGCCGAACCAAAAGACCTTTTAATACTCTATTACGGGCAAAGCCGTGCGGGTACCACTATTAAAAAATGTAACTTCAGTAAGGGAGGCGAAACATCTCCTAAGAGTGCAGTCCTCATCAAATAAAACCTGAGCATTAAGTTCATGAAGAAGAAGAAAATACCCTGAATGACTGTATCAGAAGAAAGGAATGTATAAATTTTTAAAAATAAATGTCAAATGGTAAAAGCGTTTTTTGTTTTTAGTTGTTCACATTATTTTTATGTCTGTAAGACTGTTCCATTCCTTTTCCTTTAACTTGAACAAATAAATGTTCTATATTTAAGTAAATGAATCAGATTATCCAATTTTTATTTTTAAAAACTTAAATTACATCTTTACTGAAAATGTAAAATTATATTATCTTTACTAATAATAAAGCTCAAAGTCTCTCTGTCTGAAGCATGTCTGTAGGATGTCTGGATCGCTGTGACGCCCATAGCACCTAGACCGTTCAGCCAATTTTCATAAAATTTGGCACAAAGTTAGTTTGTAGCATGGAGGTGTGCACCTCGAAGCGATTTTTCGAAAATTCGATTTTGTTCTTTTTCTATTTTAATTTTAAGAACATTTTTAGGAGCAAAATTATCATAAGATGGACGAGTAAATTACGAAATTATCATGACGTGGAATGGGAGAGCGAATGAACATAGCCAATTGGCGAGAAATTCGTCATCCATTATTTGTAAATATACAGGCGAACCGAATGACCTTTTAATTTTTCAACGACGGACAAAGCCGTGCGGGTACCACTAGTCAATAATAAACTAACAACGTACACTACATAGTAACTACGCACACATGCTAATTAAAAAGATCCCCAAGACAACTTACATCGCATGTATTAGTTAATCAAATTGATTTCTTCATTATTTTGCGATTAAAAATATTCACATATTGAATCCTATTTTCATTTTATGCCCGCAATATCTTCAAACAGCACATGGCGATTTTTTTTTCTTTCTTTCCATTTCCTTTTCTTCCGGTGCTCATTATTCTAAAGCAAACAAAGCAAATTCCTAATCTGGAAAGTAAACTCATTCCTAAATCCTACCAAAAAAAAAAAACTTTTTTGACAACTTAAGTATAAAATGTAATAAGCTGAGTTATTTGTCCTCGGGGGAAAAAGCTTTCGCACTTTGCTAATGATGGCTCAAAGTTTCGTAATGGTTTTGGAAAATTATTACGTTTCTCGTTGAAACAGGACCGATGATGGAAATTTATGCATCCACAAAATCTTTATGAATGTTAATGTGAGACAGAAGGGGGTCCGGGACACATTTTGAAATTTTTTTTATTAAATACTTTATAGTTTTGAAATTTTTTGCACTGATTCACGATCTATTTAATAAGCAAAATCACAACATAAATACTGAAGAAAAAATTTTTTTTATTTAAATTTAATTTTTTTTGTTTAAAAAATGTTGTTGCTTTAAACTGCTAATAACTCAAAATATTCTTGGTCAATTTTCAAATTTTTTTTTCAAAAAATTATGCACAAATGTCTAAGCTTTAATTTTTATTCGGCGATTTTAAAAACATTGATTCAATAAAAAATAGAAAATATTTGAAGAAAAATTTCGAAAAATTCAAAGATACTTTTTTTAAAAAAATCATATTTTTTGCAGTAAACGTTTTTTTCAAATTCGCCGAATAAAAATTAAAGTAAACTGTTTGAAAAAGATATGCTCCAAATTTCATTACTTTATCTCTATCGGTTCCTGACTTATAAGAGTTTGAATGCAAGAAATCGGGAAAAATTGTATCATGGAGAAAAACGCGTTTAAAGTTTTTAAGTTAAATACGCATTAGTTAGGTGCATGCAACAAAAATAATTATATTTTTCGTTCTAATTAAGATAGAAACAAAGTTCAAACGTCCTTTTAAGTAGATGAAAACGGAGTAATTTTTCAAATGATAAAAAAAAATTGCAAAATTTGACGATTTTTGTGTCCCGGACCCCCTTAATATCAGTTTGTATTTATTTGAAAAACACTAATTCTGTATAATAGCTTGCTATCTTAGTTGCGCGGACAGCCATGTGGTGAGATTTCAAGGTAGGAGAACAGCCTAATTTTCGGAAGAAATCGATTTTGAGAAGTTCAGAGAGCCCTATTGTTCTTCTTTCTAAATCCGTAAATATTTTTTTAAATCGGTGAATTATTGAGAAAACTAGAAGAAATTTACTAAACTCAATTACACTGCTTATATCTGAAATTTACTTTTTCTTTCTTGATTTTCTCATAACCACGTTTTCAAGTTTTCATTTACGTTCTATCGAAAAATGTATTACTTTAAAGATTTGGAACTCTGCAAAAATGGTAATTGAATACATTACTGTGATATAAACCTCACAAAGTTAATGTGCATGCAATACGTGGATTTGAAATAATGATCAATTAAACTTAGACGACAAAAAACACGTTTTTCTGGGAAATTTTCAAACATTTACCCATAAAACCTGTTTTTAGTTAATTATTTAAAAAATCGAGGGTCATATAACTCTCTGGTACACTGTTAAAAATTCAGGAAGATTTTCTGGTAATTGTTACTGTAAAATTGCATCGCCGACGCATCGCTGATTTTTACGGTAATTTATACCGGAGAAATAAGCGATCCCAGCGCCAACTGGTTGCTGTGGCCTACCGAGGAAACCGTAAAATTTTACAGTAACATTTGATTTTTACTGTAATAGTTACTGGCAACATGGATGCCAGTAACAATTACCGTAAATTTTCCGGAAAATTTTTAACAGTGTATCTCACGAAGAGAAAAACACAAAAAGTTTTGAAAATAATGAAAAAGTGAATGCAATGGAAGTGTTAAGGTAATGGTAGTTTTTTGCTAAAAATATGGCTTTTTATTAAAAAAAAAAAAAACCTATCGAATTTTTTTTCTGCAAATAAGTAGTCAAAATGTGTTATTTATGTCATATTTAATAATCGTATAAAGTTTTAGAAAAGTGCATTGAATATTGAAGATAGTAATATTTACGGTGTTCGCCTTCCTTAAAGCAGTTCCTGTCTACTTCCCTACACGATGAATGATGATGGAAGCATGGTATTCACTAAAAACATTTCCCCAAATTTTAGATCACACTTCCAAAGGGGTCGTTTCCAAAATTTTAAAAGAATTTTTTTCTGAAAGAGCATGCTTAAAAACATAGGATCTGACGATTTTTTAAATAATTTGTTTAAGTTTAATAATTTTAAAAAATTACTTAAATCGGTGCGCCTTTATTGTTTACACTTCTGTCGTGTGACATCACAAATGATGAAATGCGATTCAATGTTGCCATTCACAGAACAAAATATTTAATTCGTATCTTTACTCACGTGTATTGGCAACGATAGAGGTTGCCAATAGAGCGCAATTTTAATTCGCTTCTTGATTATCATAACGTGGAAACACTATAGAAAGATGCGCCAAAGTGCATTATTTGTGACGTCATCAAGACCACGCCTTGTTTGCGAAATCGGACATTTAAAAAATTAATTTAAAAAAGGGTTGGGAAAATGAAAGTATTTTCTGGGTCCATGTAATTTTTTTTTGCTCATTCTATCTATAGCAATGTCTAAAAGTAGTACTTTTGACTGAAGGAAACCACCCCATTGAATCCATTAACAATGAAATTTAACCTTTTTTTTTCTTCTCTTTTGTTTTTACGTACTTGCTAGAATTAGTTAATTATCACGAGCAAACTCGTGATAATTAATTCGGATACTTAATGTCCGTATACATTCCCAGGTATTTATGCACGCATACGGACGTGCATTAAAAACTGATCAGTATTCATAAGAGGGTGAAGAAAACGGAAGTTTATAACGAATTTTGAGTTTCCACTTTTTCATTGCAATAATTCTTTCCAGATGAGTAGACATCTTGTTATGACTCATTCTAAAACGAGAAAACTGCTTAAACTATCATGATAGCACATTGTGATTATGATAGTTTGGGGCGTAAGAGGAAGGGAAAGGGGGAGGGCCCACATGAACTCTAGGACCAGAGCCGCACCTTGGCTAGATCCGTGGCCCTGCTTGGAACAGACTCGTTAAATTAGTCAACAATAGCAAGAAAATTGCTCTTAAGATAAGGAGATGTCCGTAAATGATTTCATGATTTGAGGGGGGGTGTCGTGAAATTATGACAGGAGGAGCGAGGGGTAACGATAAGAGTTACATCACGCATTTTTTATAAACATAAGTGTTTATGAAAAGCGGCATGTGACAAGAGGTGGGGTGATGGAGATAAGCCTTGAAACCAAGTAATGATCATCCTTTCCACATCGAGGCAACAAAAATTGACTTTTGACTTGTGGCAACAGCATAAAAATGAAATAAGATTTTGTTTATTAATTTGAAGGTGATATGGTAAGGATTCGGCAATTTTTCACTAGTAGAAGTTGAATAAGATAGATGTAAATATTGTAAATAGTCTCAAATAAATGTTTTTTTTTTTTTTTAATATAAGCTTTCTCTTTCAAGAACGTCATAAACTTTAACTTCACTGCGTAGACAATTTGGCTCAAAATTGAAAAATGTGTTACGAGACGGTAACACGGGGAAAGGCGTTAAGGGAAAGTGTGACAATATGTGACAAAGGATCAAAATTGATTTGTAAAAGTTTCACATCATTTCGGACAGCCCCCAAACAGAAAAAATCGTCCAACTCTCAATCGTTCAGGTAAGCCTGCGAGAGTCACTTGTATCAAAATGTAAAGCAACTCTCTTTTGTGGTGCGTAATATATTTTCACCGGAAATAAACATTTACACAGTTATACACGCAATAAATGGTAACATTTTCGGGAAGCCAAATTTAAATGCACCTAAGTTCAGAACTTAATTCGTCAAAAAAAAAAAAAAGTACATCCTGAGAAAATATTACCATTTTCCCCCCTTTCGTTCAAAACTGTTCTTTGATTACTCTTATTTTATTGGGAAAAAAAATATCCTGATGAGTTAAGTGCTATTACATCCTAGTAAAGAGATAAAAACCTAATTCTCTTATTGGCGTGGGAAAGTAATTACTGTTAATGTACATTGAAATCATATTACAAAAGCTTAGTCTTTTTGCAAAGCTGTAATATGAAAACAATGCTTGTTTTCTTTCACTTTCAATGCGCGATTTTTAATTCATGAAAATAGAATGCTACGTATATGTTAATAATTGTATTTCAAATGCATTTGCATTGAAATTAATTTTTACACTGTCAAATTCTATTACAAGGTATAACATAACTAATTATAACATCCTTAAACTAGTTTGTGGTGACCATCACAAAACTTTCTTCTATATCAATCTCATGATTTATTGGATCTAACGTGTAATTAATTGTTCATGTCATATCCGCTACAAATTTCGGGTATTCGTAAAAACAGGAAGATTCCGATAATGGGGTTGTTTCCTTCAGTCAAAAGTACTACTTTTAGTCACTGAAATTGATAGAATAAGCAAAAAAATTCCTTGGACCCTGAAAATACTTTCATTTTCCCAACAGTTTTTCTTTTTTTCAGCAATCACGACTGCTTATTGTTCTCACTTGACTGTTTTGGCGTGCTATCATTTTATTTTCCCACCAGCACCCTCTGCCAGCACCACTGTCGACCGGCTCCTCACGATGCTGCTCTTATAGCGAAAGCCCTCTCCAGGTTACGTCCATATCCTACACACACGCGCATACAAACTCACACCTACACACACACACACACACACGAACGCCTACACACAGCACTGCATACACAATATGCACACACATGCATACATACACACACACGAACGCCTACACACATACATCCATACACACACAGCACTGCGTAAACAACATGCACACATATACACGCACCCACACACATGCGCCTACACAAACACACACGCGCATACATACACCCACAAACGCTCGTGATTGCGAGAAACATAATTTGAATTCAAGATGCCAAAAATTCATTTTTTTTAAATTTATTTATTTATTTATTTATTTTTTTTTTTTTAATGTCCGATTTTTCGAACAAGGCGTGGTCTTTATGATGTCACAAATAATGAACTTTAGTGCATCTGTGTACCGCGTTTCCACGTTATGATAATCAAGAAGCGAATTAAATATTGCGCTCTACGCTTACTATCAACCCTATCATTGCCAGTACAGGTGAGTAAAGATGCGAATTAAATATTATGCTCTGTGAATGGCAACAAGGAATGGTATTTCATCATTTGTGATGTCATCGGCAGTAGCGTAAACAATGAAAGCGCATCGATTAAAGTAATTTTTTAAAAATATTAAACTTCGTCAAATTATTTAAAAAATGGTCAGATTCCATGTTTTTAAGCATGCTCTTTCAGAACAAAATATTTTTTAAAATTTTGGAAACGACCCCATTGGGAAATTAGCGATCTTAATTCATTAGTGTTAAATGTTTGGCACTGATGCCTGTGCGAGGAATTTTTTTCTTCGCATGCATAGATAACATCTTAATTTTATAAATTTCTCACACAATCCGTAAAATTCTCAAGTCATATTCCGATAAGGTGGAATATGACTTGTCACACGAAAGAAAACTCTTAATAGTTAATGACCGTTATCCATCAAGATAGCGACAAGAGGGCTCTTCCCCTTCTTTGTTGTTTAAAATAGTCTGCAGCTCACAATGGCGGACTCTTTTTGTTTCTGCGAGCTCCTGAACGGGGAGCAGGAGCTCCGAGAAGTGTCAACAAGAGCTGGAACAAAAGAGGAGAATTTAATGATATCTCCCGACGGAGAAGAAACGCTTCGTTCGCTGGGAGTTAAATGCCGAGAAAGATCACGGCTTTTGAAGTGATGTATGGGAGGGAAGCTTTTCAGAAATGCTCGCTAACGATAAGGGTGCCTTCAAAAACTTTTTTACTTCCTTTTACAAAAAAAGGAAGTATTGTATTCGTGAAGAAAATTTCACTCAAAAATCGAACTTCATTTCCATTTTACTCACCCCCGAATGAATGTTGAGGGGTTTTTTTTGAGCAATTACGATTGCTTATTGCTTTCATTTGTCTGTTTTGATGTGCTATCATTTTATTTTCCCACCAGCACCCTCTGCAGCACCACCGTAACGACCGGATGCTTACGATGTTGCTCCTATAGCGAAAACCATCTCCAGGTTGCATCCATATCCTACACACGCATACATACATACACACACCTACAGACACACACATATATATACATACATACACATACACACACACGCATACATACAGACAGCTACACAAACACACACACACCTACACACAACTACACAAACACATACATACACAAGCATACATACAGGCACCTACACAAACACACACACACCTACACACAACTACCCACACACTCATGCCTGCACACAACCACACATACCATCTCCCCCACACCCAACCTTACATACACACACACACACGTGATTGCGAAAAACACAATTTGATTTCAAGATGTTTTTTTTTACTCTTTTTTCCCCGACTCTACAACACGTGGATAAGTGTCTAAGAACGTATAGAAACGCGAAATATCCATTTTGTCGATTCCCGAATTAATTACAACGCGTTTTCTCGTGACGTCTGTATGTACGTATGTATGTATGTATGTGCGTGTGTGCTTATGTGCGTATGTGCGGATGTGCGTATGTATGTCACATACATAACTCAAAAACGGTATGTCCCAGAAAGTTGAAATTTGGTACGTAGACTCCTAGTGAGGTCTAGGTGTGCACCTCCCTTTTTGGTCGCATTTGGGTGTTTCTAAAGGATTATTTTGCCAGTTTAGTGGGAGGTGAAATCATTGTTAATGTCGATGTAAACTCAAGTGGTGTTATAATTTGGCGGACACTTGGCGATGTATCGCCAGTGTTTGTTTCGCCAAGTTTTGTTGGCGACAAATTTGGCGACAAATTTGCCGATTTTTTTTTTTTTTTAAATCTGGTTTCAATTTGGCCACTGTTGGTGCTACTTAGAGAGCAAACTACTGAATCCCATTAAAATTGCCAGTAATGGGGAAATGACATTAAATTGGAGCAAAAGGAAGTCATGTGATGCACACATAGCTCGTTTGAGGAAGGTAGACTAAGTAAAATACGAACGGCGATATGACGTCGAATGTCTTCCTGCTTTCAAATGCTTTAAGGAGACTAGCGCGCAATAAATTTGTCGGGTAGCGTTGGTTGATTAACTAGCTTCTAATGTGCTCAAATGCGAGTACAATAAAATACCGATAATCTGAAATCCAATGAATCGAACATTCTAAACATCCGAATACGTTATTCCTGTCATGTTTTTTCACTGCTGTGCACATAAAATCGAAAATATTTTTTCAACGAAAGCTAAGACTCGACAGAGACGGAGAAAATTTAAAGTAAAGAACGTAGAAGTTTTTCTGTGGAATGGCCCCAAAGCATTTTCTCCAGTTTCTCTTCTGCAATCAACAGAAGAAAAAGGTTTTGTTTAGAAAAAGCGATTCTTCTTCTACGGAAAAGGAAACTATATTGCAACAACAAAAAAAAAAGATATATTTATTAAGTGATGCAGAAAAAAAAAGTTTCCCTTAGAACTATTTCACCAATAATTCTATTAAAAGTCGAGATAATTAAACATATCAAAGCATTTTTTGCAAAAAGATAAAGTGGTAATTTCTTTTCTCGCAAAAAAAAAAAATACTGAAAAACAATAACTAATAAAAAAAATATCGATTTCTTGTTGCTTTTGACAAAGCGGCTTTTTGTTTGTAACGTTTTTATATTGCATGGATTCAAACTTCTGTTTAAAAGATTTTTGATAAAGGTTTTAATATTTGATGTAGAAAGAGAAAATGAAATATCTTTTTATTGAAACCTAAGGAGCATTGTGTTATCGCATAGGTCTATTGTCTTCAATTCCTGGTGTTTGTGCAAAGAGATATATGAACTTTCACTGAAGCTGAAGGCATGGAAGTAAATTAAAATTTTTATTAAATACTCGGAGTTCTTTAAACTTGTGGAATAAATAGTATATCGATCGATAGTAGCGTTAATTATTGAGCCATCACGAATTGCTTATTATCCTCACTCGACCAAAGTTGATGTTGCTCAGATTTTTCAGGTTGCCATGACGACGGTTGTTCTTAATATTTATTTAAAGAACAAAATTTTTATCGTCATTGTTGAATTGTCTGCTGGCTGATTTTATTCACGTAATTTTTTGAAATTAACTCAAGCAGACTTTAGCTTAAAAAGTAGCTTAAAAAGTCTTTTGTGTAAAATTACATTTTATTCAGGAAAAAACAGACATATAAATGAATTGAAACAGCAAAACTTTAAATACAAAATTTTCAGATTACTATTTCCCATCATTTAAGACTAATAAGAAATAAAATTACAAAACATTATACACTGAAAATAATCTTTATGATAAGTGTACTGGTGGATATCGGCCATAAAATCCTTATCTTTATTACTGCATCCTAATCATATTTCGTTTTTTATGGGTATGTCCTCATATTACCTATTCAAGAAAATCACCAGTCACCGTTTTTTCAGTTTTTGTTTTATATCGAAAAAACTATTTACTTGGGGAGGAAACTATTCATTGGTGAATTAAAGAACATACAAGCAACGATAAAATTAAAAATTTTAAAAATCCCCGACTGAGTCGCAACTGTAGAATCAAGAGGGAAAATTGAAAATCCTTTTAAAAGTCTTATATTATAAAAAATCAATGTCAAGTATTTTATTTGCTATTAAATAGAAACTATAAACGGATAAATTTTTTTAAACCATTGCGTTTTATTTCCTTGTCGGCCAACAATGAATCGGTTATCAATCGCGTGAATAAAAGCTCAGCCGTTGTTAAAATCTGCTTTAAAAAAACGTTATAATTTGAATTCTATGAAACATGGAAGTTCCAAACACATTCTATCAAACGTGGAAAAAAATTCTCTTTATTTTGGTATTAAATTTTTAAATTTTTAACTATGTTTTCACTGCAAAAATCGCAAAAAAAACCTTTAAGAGGTTTTTAATTAATATCTTCGTTAATTAATGTCATCCAAAGATGCAACCTAGCTAAGAACACTCTTGATCAACTCTCCTTTCGAATTTTTTTTTTCTTTCAAAATCGGTCGATCCGTTTAGGCCTAGAGTGCCACAGACAGATACACAAAAACACAGGTACACAGACACACACATACACAGACACGTCAAACTTATAACCCCCTTCCTTTGTGTGTCGGGGGTTAAAAATTACCTATAAAAATTTATTTTTATTGTAGCTGTAATAGGTGAGGAGATATTTAATTTCAAAGTTAACGGAATTTCATTCACGTACTTTGGAATTAAATATCACCGCACCTCTTACAGCTGCAAGAAAAATAAAAGTATCGTTTTAAATCTTCCATTAAATTTCCATGTTTATCGTTTATCCATTTAAAGGAGTCCAGGAGCCCACGAGTGCCAGACCTACGTCATACTATATAGGCCCAAACTTTTTCTACGTAAGGACATTACAGCAGGTGGGGAAGGTTCGCTATTAGTTAAGCTGAGTCTTGCTTGCTTTGGCAGGAAACAGGTAGCAAAGGTGCGTTAAATTGCTGCAAAAAGCTAAACATCATGCATTACATGTCACGTGACTGGTGGTCACCATCCAACCATCTCCGATTTGGAGGACATTCCAGAAAGGTGCATACATGCCTTTGAAACTAACCTGTACAAATTTTCAGCTTCGAAGACACAAATCATGAGGATCTGGAATGCCGTAAAAAGGAAAAAAAAGTGGGCTCCAAAATGGCCTCCATTTGGGAAACCGTGCCAAGCCAAACATGGCAATTAATTTCACAAAGCTGATCCAACATTTTGTAGCCTTTTTTTTTTTTTTTTTTTGAGCAATCACGATTGCTTATTGTTCTCATTTGACGGTCCTTGGCGTTCCGGTTCCTTTTTCAGCTTGGACCAGGGGCCTCTGCAGCACCACCGCCCGCCGTCTTCCAGGCGCGGCTGTCCCCCGATCTTGAGCTATCCGCTTCTCCTGGTTGGAGGCGTCCATATACTACGCACACACGCCTACACACTCATGCCTGCGCACAGACACAAACACACACATACTCATGCCTCCACACAGACACATATGCCTACATACACACACACACACACACGAACGCCTACACACACACACACACACGCGCGCGCGTACACACACAGCACTGCATACACAACACGCGCACACATACTCATGCCTCCACACAGACACAAACATATGCCTACATACACACACACACGAACGCCTACACACAGCACTGCATACACAAAACGCACACACATGCATACATACACACACACGTGCACCCACACACATGCGCCTACACAACACACACGCGCATTCGTACACACACACGCTCGTGATTGCGAAAAACATAATTTGAATTCAAGATGCCAAAAATTCAAATTAATATTTTTAATTTTTTCGCGCCTCTACAGGCGCGACTGTCCCCCGGTAGCCGCTTTTCCTGGTCGGTGGCGCCCATGTCCTACATACACGCACGCTCACACACACGCATTGTTACGCATATACACACTCCCACACACAAGCCGTTACACGCATACACACACGCCTAAGTGCATACACACAGGTCTACGCACACACACAAGCCTACACATGCACGCACGTGCGCCTGTACACACATACCCAAATATACACACGTAACCCCCAGAAGGAAGGGCAGGCTTGGGGGGACAGGAGTCCTTTCTGGTAGCAATAAGTCCAATGAGTAGGGTCCTGTCGTGATTGCGAAAAACATAAATTGAATTCAAAATTTCAGAATTCAAATTATTTTTTTTTTTTAATAGATCCTAGATACTCAGGATTTGGATCTCGGAAGCTGAAAATTTGTACAGGTGAGTTTCAAAGGCATGTCTGCACCTCTATAAAATTTCGTTCAAATTGGAGGTGACCGGGTGGAGACGGCGAAGTCACTTGAAATGGTTTTTCAAGTGACTTCGCCTTGCTACCTGTTTCACTTTGCTACCTGTTTCCTGTCAAAGCCAGCGTGACCCGCAGCTTAACCTTTTTTACCTTCTGGAATGTCCTTCCGCAGAAAAATTTTGGGCCTTTATACTATGACGTAGGTCTGGCACTCATGGGCGCTTACTCTAGTCATTTAACGCTCTTTAATTCATAATTGAATAGTTACGCTAAAGTAAATAGTTTTTACGATATGAAACGAAAACTTTAAAAAAACGCACCTAGAATCCAAGATGGTGGCGCGAGTTCCCCCTACGTAAATGTGTATTTGGACTAAAAAAAAACAGCAAAACATAACCATGTATAAACTTAACAAAACATAATTATGTATAAAAATTGTGTTATGTTCAGAAGGCAGAAGTAGGTAGATATTTGCATGGGGATCTTGTACTCAAAGGGCTCTAGCACATTTATTAGTCTCCTTTTTAGACAAATGTTAATTTTAATGTTTCAAACAAAAGGCTAAATTTGTTTAAATTGCCGACTTTGAACCCCAATTTGATTAGCTGCGATTTCATTTGAAAGCTAGTGGGATGGGACTAGTCTTTTGGTAGATTTAACTGCATGTAGCTCTAACGATTGTTTTTGAAATTACCGTTTAGAGCCGTTAGCGCCAATTGAACTTTGAGTACTTCGAATGTTTCACAGCTTGTAGCTCACTGAACAATTTGACTAACTTGATAAAAATAAAAGTCATTTCATAGGATTTTGTCTTTTCTTTCTAAGTATGTAAATATTTTGTCTGTAGCTTTTCTAGCAATTTCAGAAATCGATCTTTTCCTCAGAATTTTTTTTTTTTTTTTTTTTGCTAACTTTCCTCCTATCAACCATAATTCGGTTACGGTTACAGATTGAACAAGATAGTGGGTGGTTCTAAGCTCCACTTGGGCTTTTCTATCATCCCCTTTCGTCTGGCAGATTAGGCCAAATTCACCCACAATAGTTAATGAATTATTTGAAAAAAGCTCAAACCGAAATTATTGATGTATCGTAACAAAAAAACTTTTCAAGTTATGATTTTATTAATTGTATTGTACTTAAAAGAAGGGATCAAGTTTACTGGGGGGGGGGGGGGGGGAATTGTACTTTTGTCTAAACCACCAAATTTCTAACAAAAGCCCACGTAAGGGGGGCACTTTCAGGTTATAGGTATTGCACAGCTCATTTTCAAAGTTTTTTTTTTTTTTATCAAACTGATCAAAACAACGAAGCGATTATTTGCTCGCCAAGCGATGCCAAAATCAATATTGCTAAAATTTAAAAATTCCTGTTGAATAAAAGCAATCCATTGAATAAGACTAATAGTTGCTTTAAAACAAAAAAATAAAGTCCTCCAAACAAACGAACTCTAAACCATTCGCAACTCCAGAGCTCGAATACGCTACCTTGCGGTGATTAATAATACTAAAGAATAAGGTAAAACTTTCCATTCCACGTTGATTTCTTTGGGGTAAATTACAGGCTTCAGATAATTTATGGTGTAATGTAATTTCAGAAAAATAGAAAATAAAGCTTCCCGCAAACACGATGAGAAATTACTGCCATTCACTCAGCGTCAAAGCAAGTTATAAGTTACGGCATTTGTTTGTTTTACCTTTTTCATCCGCCATTAGACAGTGGCTGCAGCGCCCTCTATAGTTCATTGGAGTTGCGAATTCAATACTTAAGCATTGGATGTGTTAGAAGGTCTGCGTAACTGTTGGATCTGTTTTAGCCTTGGTTTATTTTTGGTTACTTCCCTCTGTTATATTTTCATTTTCAATTCATTTCTTAAGACTCCTTTTAAATAACTGTTAGATCTGTTTTAGCCTTGCAATTTCAGCAACACATTCACAAGCCAGAAAAGCTGTAAACAACTACATAAGGATTTGGGGGAAATGAACAGGTTTCATTTAAGGACTAGGTAGCTCTGCCCCCTGCTCGTTTCGCTTGCCAACTCCCGTTCGCCACCAGCGGTGACTCAATGCTGTCTGCGGCGAGTTCCTGTTGATGATTTTAATGTTTTTTCTCTTCGGAATTGCTTTCCCTGTATGTCCTGCGTCCAACGGTACCAGTCTTAACGCGGCAGACATTGCCATTCTGGAGAAAAGTTACAGACACACAGACAGACGTGCACAGAAATTAATGGTATAGATGCTCTTGCTTAACTAATGGTTCAAGATAATTAATTTCTTTCCAAGGTGTTCGAGGCCATGCAATAAAACCTTGGGCGGGGTAACCTTGACATATCTGTGAACAATTTACCAGAAAATTCGCATTCTTTCTCTCATTATTTTTAACCGATTTCAAAAAAGGGGGTTATGATTTCGTTTATTTTAATGAAATTTTATTTTAACTGAGTAGGTTTAGTTTTAAAGACTTAGTGTTTAATTCAGGATTCGGTGGGTTGTCAGTTACGTTAAGTAGTTTGTAGGAGGCCCCGACTTCAAAAGGTTATTAAAAATTGAGAGATCGTATATAATTAGTTAAGGATTTAAAATAATTCATCGTATAATTGGGTGTATAGTATAGTCAATTTTTGTATTGGAATTGTAAAATAAATTTCATTTCTAGGTTCGGGTAGGAAATAGTACGTACGTGTAATCAGTTATTTTTTGCTTTTTAGTTCTTAGGGGTTATTCAGAAAGCGATTTTTTTTTTAAATTTAAAAGTAATTTATTACTTTCATCAGCAATTCCATGCGACTATTCCACGACCACACCTGGCTAACAAAAGCATGCGTCAATTCAAAGCAACATTTAATTTATTATGCCGTCCAATTTATCATTAAAGTGGTAAAATGGATCATATTATTAACCTCCCCCCCCCCCCCGCGCCAAAAAATCTCTTAAAATGAATTGAATTTCATAATTACGCTGTACTACTTTAAAATGGAGAGATTACGCTTCGGCAATTTCTGGAATGATACTTCTTGATAGACGATTTAAATTAATCGCTGCATCATAGAGGCAAATGTCATCGTTAAAAACTCCGATACAAAATCATCCTTTCATCGATTTAAATTTAATTAGAGAGCTACACTGCTTTGGGAAATGAGGTTAATATTTTTAAATCGTTAATGAAGGCATCGTCGACGTTCATTCTTCTTTTTGATGGATTTTAATTAATTCCTTAATTCCTTAATAGAACCTTAGATGCTAAATCGTGACTTCGAACAATCTGTCTCTTTTTGCTTCATGCAATTTAGCTAAATCGAGTAGAGGTGAGTGAACCGATTTCATTTCATTAAAGCATTTCCTGTGCTGCCATCTATTTTCATCCTTGCGAACAAAAGGGATATATAAATTTACAAACACGCATGAAAACAGGGAATGATTTACGATCAGGCGCAGCCTAGGGTCCCGTAGCACTTGAGGCCGGAAATTTTCAGTTCGGGCAGAAAAAATTAAATCAAACTATAGCTTTATTTTGTTTTATTTTTTGTTATCAGGGGTGCCCACAGGGGAGGATTATGGCGCGAGTTGCGCCATCAAAATTTTGGTGGGGGATTTTTTAATTTATTTATTTAAATTTTTATTGATTTATTTTCGATTTAAATTATTTATTTAATTTTCTTCTGTTTATATTTTATTTCATTTATTTATTTAGTTTGTGGGTGCGTATGTTATTGGCGTAGCACAGAACTTTTCTTATAAAATAATAATAATAATTATAAATAAATAAATAAAAATATTTTGAAAAAATAAATAAAATAAAAAGGTGAGTAAAAAAGGGAAACAGGGTTAAGAAAAATGGGGGGGGGGGATTTGCGCCATTGAACTTGGGGGGGGGGGGGAATGGCCACCCCTGTTATGGTATTGAAAATCAAGAGCGACACATAAGCGTAACGAAATATCTCTTATAATCAGGGCAATCCTCTCGACCTTTACGCCAGGCAAAAAATTCACCCGATTTCTGTCGTTTTTTTTTTTTTTCGTTGAAACTTGATTTAAAACTGGAGTTCAGAAAACCGTTGATCTAGTACCGCTGTCATTTCGAGTTCTTGCAGGGGGAAAGAGGAAAGTGTATAATCATTGCAATGTTTATCAGAAAATACAAAAACCTCGCTCATCGTTAATTTCTCAAAGCTGGGGATGGGGGGGGGGGGGGAGCGTGGTAATTGAACCTGCCAGAAAAAAAATGAAGTTATAGAGCAAAGGCTTGCCCCTAAATGAAGGTGAATTAATTACATTTGGTAATTTACTTTTCCACGTTGTAATAATTTGCTCGGTAAAATTTTCTTAAAATTGAAATAAAAAAAGAACAAAATCGAATGTTCGAAAAATCGCTTCGAGGGGAACCCCCCCCCCCCCCCCCTCATGCTATAAACTAATTCTGTGCCACATTTCGTGAAAATCGGTCGAACGGTCTGGGCGCTATGCGTGTCACAGAGATCCAGACAGAGAGACTTTCAGCTTTATTATTGGTAAAGAAGAAATGGAATAAAAAGACGAATCGAATCAGTGGCAGGATAAAATGTACCGAAATCTTCCCAGCAAACAATGCCTCCAAAGGCATTCCCCACCCGATCAGCTGAAACGGTAAAAAAGCACAATAGCTTCCTGAACAATCCTCTATAGTATCTCTTTGAACGAGCTTCTAGAAGCTGTCTCCGGCTATTCAACTTATATTTGCTTTTTGGCTTGAACGTCTACATCACAGTGATGCGTAATACCTGGATTGAAATGGTTTACCAAGGAAAGGCATGACCCGCCAGTAAAGTAAGATCCTAGGCCATCTGCTTCAAATGTCATCGGGCTTGAAAAAAATGAAATGAAACTTAAAAAGGAAAAATTAATTTGAATTTCGACATCTTGAATTCAAATTATGTTTTTCGTAATCACGAGTGTGTGTATGTAGGCATGTGTGTTTATGTGTGTGTGGGGGGATGTGTGTTTGTGTGTAGGGGGTATGTGTATGTGTGTGTAGACATGTGTGTTTGTGTCTGTGTGCAGTTATAAGTGTGTGGGTAGTTGTGTGTATGAGTGTTTGTGTGTGGTGGGGAATGTGTATGTGTGTGTTGGCATATGTGTTTGTGTCTGTGTACAGGCATGAGTGTGATGAGTGTGTGGGTAGTTGTGTGTACGTGTGTGTGTATGTGTAGGTGTCTGTGTGTGTGTATATGTATGTATGCGTGTGTGTGCGTATGTATGTGTTTGAATGTGTTTGTGCGTGTGTATGTGTTTGTGTGTGTATGTATTTGTGTGCGCGCGTGTGTGTGTAGTTGTGTATGTATGCGCGTGTGCGTAGCATATGGATGCAACCTGGAGACGGTTTTCGCTGTAGGAGCAGCATCGTGAGGAACCGGTCGACGATGATGCTGCGAAGGGTGCTGGCGGAAAAATAAAATGATAGCACATCAAAACAGTCAAGTGAGAACAATAAGCAATCGTGATTGCTCAATAACTATCGAAATGAATCGCAAGAGCGTTTACCTACCTATGCGTTCGAAAAAATTAAGGTCCTTTGGAGTTACCCGAAATAAGGCTCCGAGCGAAATTTAGTTTTTATACTGGTTTAAATTTTCAACTCATAATAGAATCTTTGTAACGTTTTAAATTTTCTTTTAAAGTTCGTTTTTCTTTCTTTTGCACACTCTTAATTCAAAAGAACGAAAAAATAACTCTTAAAAAGAGTGAAATCTATTGCGGGTGCATTCATTCTTTCTGAGTGCTAACTTTATCGAAAAAAGACGCTTTACGAAAAAACCAAGACTAAAATTCGTCCTTATTGGCGTGCAATTCGGAAACGCTCCTTTAGATGAGCGAAAAATAAAAACACTCTTTAAAAGAAGGACTCAAAAACATTTTCATTGGTTCGATTCTGTCACGTGATTTTGTTTAGGGAGAATCTTCTATACCTCCACGTTCGGCTTAACTAACGTTGGTCGCGAATACCAAGTGGATGTCGCTATCTAAGTCTTCATTTATTGAATTTAAACAATATTTGTTGCCGAATGAGATTTCTGAAGAAAATGCACAAAAACTGCATGGTAAGTGCGAAGAATTTTCTTTTTTATTAAAACTTGTAACTGTTAATATTTCTTGAACTGCTCGTATATCGTTACAAATCACCCACGTGCAATGTTACGGCGAAATTTTTGTAACTTTTTCTTCCAAATTAATGAAACTTTCATCAACAATTTTGTTTCGGTCCTCGAATCAAAAATATGACATTTGAAACAGTCGTTAGCATCTTTGGTGTGTGTGTACTGTATATGTATTTTAGGCAGGTGTTACAGACCTGACCATGCACAAATCTATAGGTCGGATACCGAATCCGCTCCCGATGGTCGGAGCTCCAACCACTGCATAATTTTTAATTAATCAAATATTGTTTTTGTGTGTAATAAACTTTAAAGAGTATCATAAATTTTGTATAGTACACTCATTCATATGTGTAACAGGCCATTCATTAATTAAGTAAGGGTCCTGAGGGGGAAGGGGTGGAAAATTCTCTACATACCCATGCTTGGAGAGGGGGGGGGGTTAGATCCATTCTTTCGTAATATTTTCCAAGCCGATATTTTATATAGAAATCCGCGGTCAAGTGGTTTGGCAAATATTATATTTCATTTGCTTCAGGAAGGTAAAAGTTTGTATTATAGGATGAGCTGTTTTTTACTTGTGTTTCAAAGAATGAAACGTGTAAAATATAATAAAAGAATCGCACTGTGTTTTGCATGTCTTATTTTTAATTATTATCGCATCATATACAAAAATTATTTGTCGAAAAAACATTCGGTCTAGATTCCTTACAGTAAACATTTCTTTACTCAAAAATGTTTAAAAAAAATAATGATAGTTAATTTAAGAACGATCCCAGTGATGCAATATTTGTTATTTTATTATTGTGAAGAAAAAAAAGAATCTTACGTAAGATGGTGGGGGGAGTCTTACATACCCTTACATAGGGGGAAGGGAAGGTCAAAAATTGCCAAATTTGTCCTTACGTAATTAATGAATGGCCCCGAAGAAACAAAATTGAATTCAAACGTATTTTGTCACAATTTATGAGTGACTTTTTAAATTAATTTGGATTGATGTAACTTTTAAAACATTATTAATGTTAAAAGGCACACCGAGAATATCAATATAGAGTTTCAAAATTTTAAATTTATTTATTTGGAACTGTGTGGGTTTTTTAATTTTATTTCAATCTTTAGATTCGGAAATGTACGTAATATTGCACGTGGGTGATTTGTAACGATATACGAGTAGTTCAAAAAATATTACTAGCTAAAGTTTTAATAAAAAAGAAAATTCTTCGTACTTACCATACAGTTTTTGTTCATCCTCTTCGGAAACACTAAAAAAATTTTTTTTTTTTCTTTTTTTTAACTTAAAAACTAAATTTTTTTTTCAAATGAAATAACAGTTTTGAATTCAAATACACAGCATAAGTACATGAAAACACGTTTAAAAAACAATTTCACCAAATGAGAGTGAAATGATTTTACCTATTTTATTCTAAAAAAGAGTGAAATAGCGGCTTTCCAAAATGGAAAGCAGCCACTCATTTAGGATATTAATTTAGTCTTAAAAAAGAGTGAAAAACACTTATCAAAAGGGAGTGAAATTAGCTTATCCAAAAGGAGTGAAAATAACCGCTCCGCAAAAGAAATGAAATTCACTCCTATAAGGAAAGTGCGCTTTCGATACTGGAAAGGAGTGAAAATTTACTCAGTCTGAGTTAAAATCGCTGAAATTTTTTAAGAGAGTAAATGTGTAAATTATGTTTACTGTACTTATATTTTTCTGGTGTTTTTAAAGAAAAGTTTCAAAATTATTGTCCTTTTGAAAAAATAAATACATTTCTATGAATAGAACTGCAAAATGTACCCTGTCTTTGGGTCAAGAACGAAAAGTATTAATGTTTCTTAATGAATTGCTAATGCTTTTGAATTTAATTAATTCCTATAAAATAGTGTGATGGGGTATGCCATCTCTCTCCAGAGTCGCTAGACCCCATTGGTACTCCACTGGCTCTTTGACATTTTTCGAGGAATGACACTGCAGAAATTATCAACGTGTTAGCATTAAAGTCAACGTAATAAGAGTAAGGAATCAAGGGCTCGCGCAGTTTATTTACTTTTTTTTCTTTTGGGCAATAATCATAATTGCTGAAAACAATCATACCATTGACATAACAAATTTTTTTATTGAGTTCAAGCCATTAGCATGTTATTGAGTAACAGTAAGTTTTGACCGTTTATACGTTATCATAATATTTACTAACCAGGGAACCACACAAATAGAGAAACAATGAAACCAAACTTAAAGTGGGTAATATTCGAAAAAGCGTTTTGAGACATTTTCTTGACGAAAAATTTATTTGTCCACGTGGTCCTGTCATAGAGATATAAGATCTTAAAGTTTCTCAAAACTTCACGAAAGGCGTCTAAACTAAAGACTTAGCGGAAAATTTAAGGATCAAACTTCTCGCGTTCGATTTCTTCTGCATGTGGCAGAACATCCACCTGCAAAGCGAGTGATAAATGTTTCCTATTACTCACCAAAACTCGCTAAATTTGGTGGCTTTTTGTAAAACTTCAGCCGGCTTTAGACCTCGTATTCCGATAACAGGGAAGCGAAGGCAATTTATTTATGCACCCTGAAAAATGTTTCATTTTGCTCTTTCGATTACTACTTATTTAGGTTTTTTTTTTTTTTTCAACATTGGTTTTCTGGTAAGTTCAAACCATTTATGCGTTATTATGTTATACATTTTTATACCATTTATACGCTATCATAACATATCATTTCGCGATCATTTCCAAGTTGCGAGTCATTCAAAATCATTTTAGAATCCCTCTTACCGACTCTCTGGGCCGACACCGTGACGACCACTTCATTGTGCTTTTTACCGTTCAACTCTTTGATGGCTCTCAAGGCTTGGTCTTCACTGTCAAAGGTGACGAAACCGAACTGTTTTCTTCTGTCCACGAATATGCGATTGATGTTCCCGACTGGCTTGAAGAAGTCCTGCAAATCGCTCTGTGACAGGAGTCCTTGGAAAGTCACATAGACGGATCGCTCTCTCTTGGCGTCACGCGTTTTCTTGCTCTCTTCGATACTCAGGTCTCCCCAAGAATTGTTCCTTTTCTTCACAAGGGACACGTGAAGAATGACTGACCCACCGTGCATCGATCGAACTCCTGCTTCACTGTTGACGGATTTAGCGTGCATTATTCCAGCTGCTGCTTCACTGTAGACGGATTCACCGAGCATTGTTCGAGCTCCTGCTTTATCTCTGACTGATTCACCGAGCATTGTTCGAGCTCCTGCTTTATCTCTGACTGATTCACTGAGCATTGTTCGAGCTCCTGCTTTATCTCTGACTGATTCACCGAGCATTGTTCGAGCTCCTGCTTTAACTCTGACTGATTCACCGAGCATTGTTCGAGCTCCTGCTTTATCTCTGACTGATTCACCGAGCATTGTTCGAGCTCCTGCTTTATCTCTGACTGATTCACCGAGCATTGTTCGAGCTCCTGCTTTATCTCTGACTGATTCACCGAGCATTGTTCTAAACTCTGCTTCACCTTTGGCTGGTTTACCATGCATTGTACGAGCTCCAGCTTCAACTTCGACCGATTTACCTGCTGTAGTTTTAGCTGCCGCTTCACCTTTGGCTGATTGGCCGCGTATTGTTTTAGCTGCCGCTTCACCTTTGGCTGATTGGCCGCGTATTGTTTTAGCTCCTTCTTCAACATCGACCGATTTGCCGTGCATTGCTACAGTTGCAGCTTCGCTGTTGATTGGTTCACCGTGCATTGTCCGAACTGTTACTTCACTGTTGACCAACTGGGCGTACTTTGTTTGAGTTCCTGCTTTATCTCTGACTGATTCACCGAGCATTGTTCCAAACTCTGCTTCAGCTTTGACTGGTTTACCATGCATTGTACGAGCTCCAGCTTCACCGTCGACCGATTTACCTGCTGTAGTTCTAGCTGCCGCTTCACCTTTGGCTGATTGGCCGCGTATAGTTTTAGCTCCTTCTTCAACATCGACCGATTTGCCGTGCACTGCTGCAGTAGCAGCTTCGCCGTTGATTGGTTCACCGTGCATTGTCCGAACTGCTGCTTCTCTGTTGACCAACTGGCCGTACTTTGTTTGAGTTCCTGCTTCACCTTTGAAGGATTCACTGGGCATTGTTCGAGCTGCTGCTTCGCCGTTAGCCGATTGACCGCACATTGGTTGAATTCCTTGTGCTTCGTTGACTGATTCGACGGGCATTACTTTTGTTGCCGCTTCACCGTTGACAGACTGACTGTGCATTAACTGAACTCCTGATTCACCATCGACCGATTGACCGTGCATTGTATGAACTCCTTCTTCACCGTCTGCCAATTCGCCGTGCATTATTCCAATTGTTGCCTTACTGTCGACCGATTCACCATGCATTTTTCGAGCTGCTTCACCTTTAACTGATCCACCTAGCGTTCCTCGAGCTCCTACTTCACCATCGACCGATTCGCCGTGCATTGTTCCACCATCTGCTTCACTGTTGAGTGACTGACCGTGCATTGTTCGAACGGCCGCTACTGCCTGCTCTCTCTTTCGAAACGTAATGACGGCGCTTTCCTGGTGCTCCATTCGTATTTTCCGTATGTCTCCGGCGTGACTGAAAAGGTCTTTCAGTAAATCTTTTGTCAGGTTACGTCCTCTCACTATTATGGATCTGGGTTCACTTTCGTCTTCTTGCGTAATGTACCTGAAGATAATTTGAGTATAATGAATGTTTATTTTTATTATTTTGACGTTAGCATAATGATATTTTGTTTTCTCCATCCGATCTGCGAAAAGTGTTCGAGTTGGTAAATTTCTCTATTGGTTCTAAATTTTGTGACGTCAAAAAATGACCGAGAAAACCATCCCCCAATGATGCATGCAAGATACCAGACAGCCCGATTATCACATCCTAAGACAGCAGTTTCGTTCTTATTAGAACTCCTCAGTCATGAATAGTGAATAACCAAGCCGGAGGCAGATGTCATCTCATTGAAGCTGAGAGAAGAGGGACCTTATATAGTGGACCACGTGCCCCACGCGCGGGGTACGTTGGTCCACCTTGTGGGGCACGCTGGACCGCATTACGAAAACAACTTCTGTTGTAATTTTAGTGATAAATATTACCCAATACTGTAATGAAATCATTTTCTTTTACGCGTACAGTGGAAAACGTAAAGTTTAAAGATCAATGTAACATATTAAATTGATTTCAATTGATAAATCATCTTTAATTGAAGCACAGCAATAAGCATTCACCATTAGTACACAATTATGTTTTAAAAATAAAAAAAATAATAATAATTAATTCTTGAATATTAATGAGAAAATTAATACAGAATAAAGGTAACAAAAGATGCGTTAATCATATCTGGGAGCATAACAATACTACTTCCTGAGAAGACACTGGGTTTTGGAATATTAAGTCATATGTCACGTTTACGCACAATTACATCAATATTTGCTGGGGGGGGGGAAAGCTCTTTTCTTCATTGCATCGCATGAAACAATTCCAAAAAGACAAGAATCCTGTTCTACTAATACCATATACTTCAGAGAAAAAGTGTACAATAAAATTGGCATCTTTAAGTTAGTATATCTTTGTTTTCTAAAATTCAAAGTAAAAAAAGAAATTAGATAATCTTAAGAAAAAAAAATTTTTTTTTTCTTCTTTCAATCAATTATTTGTTTTGCTTTGTTTCTATATGTAGAACGCTAGCTTGGGAAAAAAATTAAGTTTAATATAGGAACTTTGTTATAGCTTGTATCACATATTTTACTCTTTAGAAACAATTGTCTGTAAAAATTTAGGAGAATATTTGAAATATAGATAGTAAAAAAGTGCAGATATGGAATAAATCTTTTGGTAAAATTATTTTAGTGTAACTTTTATTAAAAAATCATTAAATATACCATTGATTTTCTCACCCAAAGTTTTTATTATTATCATTTCCAAACAGGTAACATGAAAAGTATTAAATGTATGATATACCCACACTTAGAATATTGCTATAACTATTGAGATTTAAGAGAAAAAAAAGTTTTTAAATTATTTGGGGTAGGTTGGTCTTATCAAACGTTCCCCATGCTCTTGGTCTGAAAAATTAATGACATAATTTTTTTCCTTGTGATGAAAAAAATAAAACTGTAAATAATTGTGTGCTAAACAAACTTACTTCGAGAAAGAAGTTCTTTTTTTTTTCTCCTGAAATCTTGGTGAAACCCCATTAAAAAAATAAAGCTGCAGTTCTCTGAAAATTGCTCAGCAGTACTGAAATAACACTTTCTGCAATAAAATTTGTCAATATAATTGTACCATGTAATATCATTATAGAATTTGTAGGGCCATAGGTGCTATTTGTTAGTCGGAAATTAAAAAAAAAAACTTAATAGCATTAAAATAATTGAAACTTGCCCAACGTGCCTCATCTCCCCATATGTACCGTCCATAGGCAGTCACAGCCACGCGCCCAAGGAGGCCTCAACTCGATGTTAAATATGAAGTATAAGAACTATGATTTACCAGCTGTAGTAAAACAACGATTATGAAACTCGGTCCAATTTTCTTAAGGTCAGAATACCTTACATCAAAAACGAAAAAAAAAAAAATTAATTTGAACCTGACATCTTGAATTCAAATTATGTTTTTCGCAATCACGAGTGTGTGTGTGTATGTAGGCGTGTGTGTTTATGTGTGGGGGGTATGTGTGTATGTGTGTGTAGGCATGTGTGTCTGTGTCTGTGTGCAGGCACGAATGTGTGGGTAGTTGTGTGTATGTGTGTGTGTGCATATTTAGGTGTCTGTATGTATGTGTGTATGTGTTTGTGTGTGTGTGTGTGTATGTGTTTGTGTGTGTATGTGTTTGTGTGTGTATGTGTTTGTGTGTGTGTGTGTATGTGTTTGTGTATGTATGAATGTGTTTGTGTGTGTGTGTGTTTCTGTGTCTGTGTGCAGGCATGAATGTGTGGGTAGTTGTGTGTATGTGTGTGCATATTTAGGTGTCTGTATGTATGTGTGTGTATGTGTTTGTGTATGTGTTTGTGTGTGTATGTGTGTATGTGTTTGTGTGTGTATGTGTTTGTGTGTATGTGTTTGTGTGTGTATGTGTGTGTGTGTAGTTGTGTATGTATGCGCGTGTGTGTAGAATATGGACGCAACCGGGAGACGGTTTGCGCTAGAGAAGCAGCATCTTGAGGTGGCCGGTCGACCGCGGTGCTGCATAGGGAGGCGGGGGGAGAATAAAATCATAGGAATCCAAAACTGTCAAGTGAGAACAATAAGCAATCGTGATTGCTCAAAAAAAAAAAAAAATAATTAAAGAGAGAAAGAAAAAAAAAAGCTTTCACTTCATTTTGTTTTAGCAAAATATTTAATCCTACCTCTTTTGCATGGGCTGGACTTGCAAGCCTCGTTTAGGAGCCTTTTTAAAATCTTTCGTTTCCGTGCCTTTGGACAGAATCGTCGACTTACTCTTATCGACTTTGCGTTTGAGCATATTTAGTGCTCGTTGCTTCGGGAAATCTCGCGGAGTGACCACCTTTCCATCGGGTTTCTTTCCGGATCTTGCTCGACCTGACTTTGCTTTGAGTTTCTTCAAAATCTCGTATTTAGATTTCAGGTACATTTCTTCCTCTGTCCAGTTTCCAAAACTTTCTGCAGCAGATTCCAGCATTCCTTGGTTGAGATGTAAAAAAGAATAGCAATGTAATGTCAAATATTATTTTCAGAAAAACAACAAAAAAGGGATTTTGCTGCAGCTTTGCAAAAGCTATTTTGAAGTTAAAAAGTTTACCCATAGTTTCAATATATTTCGATCAAAATTTGAGGAGGAATAAAACTTCCGTCGAGAAGTTTTGCTCATCCCAAAAAGTTAGAACGTAAAAGAAGTAGTGCATTCGTTTTCCGCGTCTTTTCTGATGTCACTGCGGTTAAATCCCGTACTAGTAAAGTTCATTACAGTGGAGTCGAAGGAAGTACTTTAGTACTTTAGAAGAACAGAGTTGTACACCAACCCACCGGGGGACTCTGATATGGCAGCGGAGTGTGCGAGCCGCCGAACGCGGCGAGGCCGAGGCGGCTAGTGTAAACTCATTTTCCGCAGATGAGCAATTCCGTGTCAGATAAATACAATCCGATGAGTTGTTGACTTCATTATTCTTAATTTTAATAAAATTTGTCCCAAAGGACATGCATGACATAAGTAATCCTGCCAGTTTTCAGATTTATATTTTGAAAACTGTAGAAAATGAAGGCCTATAAAAAAAACTCAAAATGAGCGGCAAAAAAAGGAAAAATGTGTGTTTATTTATTTATTTATTTTTTATTTTTTTATTTTTTCAAATGACTGAAGCTTTTCTCCTAATTATAGTTGAATACAAATTCAAGAACTACTATAAAGCTAACAAATGGTGCTTTCTATTCATATGCACTACATTCTCAAGACAGATATAAATTTTAAGCTCATGTACCGTGACTTTTGACCTTGAACATCTCAAAACAGCCCCCCCCCCTCAGAAATTTTTGAAGAAAAAAAAACATATTGTATCCCCCCCCCCGCCCCCAACACTATTTTTTCACTGGACAAAAAATTAAGCTGACACCGCAAAGGGAAGACACTGCAAAAAAAAAAAAAAAAATTCTTTTTTTTTCTGTAGATATTTAACATTCTTGTTGTTACAATGTAATTATTTTGTAGTAAGTTACCGCCCTAAAGCCAGGGCTAAGGCAGAAATACTTAAAATACACCGCCAGCTCAGTTACCTTAGCTTTGCCATCAATCTGCTTTGTTGAAATACCTTAGCTTTGCCATCCATCTTTGAGTTGAACCACACCATCGTTGCGGTCGCTCATCTGGTTTGCTAATTCTGCATTAGCTACCAGTTTGGCTCTCTTGGCTCCCTTAAGAGATTTTTCGCCTCCAGCTCATGTGATTCCTATTCTGAGTGCTAAAAAGCACGAAACTGCAGTCCTCGGATGGAAAAACTGAGCTGGCGGTGTATTTTAAGTACAATGTAATAATTTTCATATTTTTTATGCATTATTCATGAAACATGCAAAGTTTCAGTGATCGATATTTAACATTCTTTTTGTTATAATGTAATTATTTTCATATTTTTTATGCATTATTCATGAAACATATTTTCAGTGATCGATAGATTTTTTGAATATAAGCTAGAATGTGATGATAATTTTATTGGATAAACAAAATGGTAAGAACTTGGTTACTGCACTTGATAATAATTCGTCCCAATCAAAAACTGCAAGTTTTTTTCGAATGGCAAAGCTTTGCGCATAATGGCAGGGTTCTCCTCGCAACTAACGTTTGAAATGTGTCCCAACGATACTCAAAAACTCGGTTAACGTCTTATCATAACTTTTATGAAACACTTAGAACCATTTTATTTGAAAAAAAAAAGAATGTTTTTATTGGAACGATACTCACCAGGAAAGCTATTTGAATGTATCCCCCCCCCCCCCGTCTGTAAAAGCAAATACCAAATCTTTGAAAACTCATTGCACCTTCTTTCTGTTTTAAGAATTATGCTCATCATATAAAATTGCTATCACATTTTAAAAACCCGGATAATAAAACCCGAAAAATAAAAATAAAAATAATTGTATTATGACAGAGACGATATAAAATATCTACAGAAAAAATATAAACATGCCTTTTTCCTTGTAGTGCCCTGCTGTTGTGGTGCCAGCTTAATTTTTGATACAGTGGAATAATAGTGTTGCTGCAGCAAAATATAGTGTGCTCAAAAATTTCTGATGGGTCGAGGGTTGAGATATTTGAGGCCAAAAGTCAACGTGAATGACTTTGAAAAGTAAGTAATGTTATTTTTCAAAAGAAATTTCTATTTCTTAGCTTTACAATTGTTTTTTAATTTTTGTTCTACTGTAATTAGAACTGAAGTCTTTTGAAGAACATACTTTTTTTTTTTTTTTTTGCACAATTTGAGTTTTTTTACAATGTTGGCAGAATTACTATCTTTGCAGTTGTGTCCATGATGCCATGCTTTATGAAAATCGAAAATAGTGGGTTTCGAAACTTACTTTTTTTGTTTGATCTAACATGGAATTCCTAAAGTAATATTACCATTCATGCTGCCATCTGACGGCAGAATTGTCAACAAATAAGTAATTTGCAGTAAAATCTCATTTCATGGTTGTTTTCGGAATGCTCTTCACCACCATTCTCATTCAGTATTTTCAGAAAAAATTTCAGTCACATAAAAAAAAATCATACAATTTCCTCCAAATTTTGATTTTTATGCTAAATAATCATTCTTTTTTATTTCTTCATATATCATTTACGCGATAATTTATTTACATCTGTTTTGCTCCTTATACAGATTCAGTTTACGTCGGATTTTTGCGAAGTTTCGCACAGATGTCCTTTTATAACCAATAATTAACATCTGCGTCCCGCTGCGAGGTGCAAACCTCCCCCCCCCCCCCGTTCTCCATAGGGCAGGGGAATTTTCCTGAAATAAATATATAGCTTTCGTCGTATCTTTGGCCAATTTGGAAATCCTTTGCCTCAGGAATAGGCGGGGGGGGGGGGGGGCGAAAGGTTCTTTATGCAAATCCACAATTGAATCGTTTATTTCAAAAACCAGCGACAAAATTGCTAATTTTAGGAAACCATCTTATCACCATATTAAATTACTCAATGATGATTACAACATTGTTTATTCAAAGAAATATACCTAAATATGTATCCCTTTTAGTTCTAAACATTGTAAAGCTTGTAGAAAAATTTTAATACGAAGGCAAAAACGGTTTTTTGAAATTTTAGAGTTTGTCGCATGATTGGTTTTTGAATTAAATGGTTCAATTTACTTCGAATCTTGACACAGCTTTAGACTGTGCAACGTAGGGCAATGCAGGTAGAAGTGGTTTAATAAAAACAGAAAACGTCAATAGTATTTTGCCGCATAAAGAAAAAAATCGTTTTCTATCCAAATGTTTGCCGGCTCAAAAATTACAGCATGACATTGAACGCAATTTGGTACACATGTACCGACATGTGAACTGATGTTGATTAATTTTTTGCATCAATTCTTTCTAGTGGGATGGAGTAATCGAATGTTTTCTTAGGTATGCTTGACTGTTGTATCTTACGAAGTAGGGATGGATTCGAACAAAATTTTGTTCATATGCTGACTTCTGAGGGCACAGGTGCTAATTCAATTTTGACGACAGTAGCTCAAAGGGAATTTTAACAAATTAGTGGCGGAGAGGGTTCTGTCTCGGAAGAGGCCTTGCTTACATAAAAGAGCTAACTAACTAGCAAAAAAATATTTGTTTTCCTAATTTTATTGGAATGATTTTATAAACTACTAGCGGTACCCGCACTGCTTTGCCCGTAGTAGAAAGTTAAAAGGTCATTTGGTTCGCCTGTACATTTACAAATAGTGTATGGTGAATTTCTCGCCAATTGGCTTGCCCATGTTACGGTTCCCCGTTATGATAACTTGGTAATTTACTCGTCCATCTTATGATAATTTTTCTCGGGAAAATTTTCTTAAGATTTAAATAGAAAAAGAACAAAATCGAATTTTTGAAAAATCGCTTCGAGGTGCACACTTCCATGCTGCAAACTAATTTTGTGCCAAATTTCATGAAAATCGGCAGAACGGTCTTGGCGCTATTCGCGTCACAGAGATCCAGACATCCTGACAGAGAGACTTTCAGCTTTATTATTAGTAATAAAGATTACACTCCATTATTCTTTACTAGCTGCATTGCCCGGCTTCGCACGGTCTACCTCTAAAATCAAAGTTATGTCAAGTGACGCGCATTCAACAATCAGACGTCAATTAGAGGAGAAAAAAAAATCTAAAATTTCCCGTCAAAATAATCATTCTCAAAGAAAGAAAACGTCAAATCGAAAATTCCCGAATAAATTAAACGCTACCACCCATAAATACGACTAAAATCCTGAAAAAAAAAAGAAAGAAAGAGAGAAAGATGATAAATCGCCTAATCATAACCAAAATGAGAAATTTTTACCTCCGAAACCTAACAAAGTTTTATTTAGTCATTATCGAGAAAAAAAAGTGGCAACCTTCTGAATGGTTTTATTCACGCCAATTTTAAAATGAGATCGCGCAAACGAATGTCTTGAAATGAAAATGGAGTTACATTAGCGCTTAAAGTGCTTTTAATTTTTTCCCGGTGGTTTTACAGCCTTTTTGTTTTGAAATTTGAAGGATGTGGATGAATCCTGTGGGATTTTTTTTTCGGGCTTTCGAATGTGACCTGAATAAAAGAAATCAGATGAATATTTCGGGTAGAAAGAGCCATTTTCGAGTCTTAAAATTAAATTTCGATCCGTTCGGTTCTTTTTTGGCGCTCAAAAACCCCCCCTACGTTCCTTCTCGGGTGCCCATTACCCAAGTACCTCCCTGCCAAATTTGGTCGAGATCCGACGAAAACTGTGGATTTGTATTGGGAACATACACACACACACACGTACTTCCTGTTTTTTCTATATTGATTCACTAACTTACAAGCAACGATATAAAATTAATAATTTTAAAAATCCCCGACTGAGTGACAGACAGAGAAGAACAAAAGACAGAGATAGTGACCGACAGAGATCCGGACAGAGAGAGATTCAGACATAGAGCTTTATTATTAGTAAAGACTAGCGATACCCGCACGGCTTTTGCCCGTAGTAGAAAAATTAAATGGTTATTTGGTTCGCCTGTATGTTTACAAATAATGGATGATGAATTTCTCGCCAATTTGCTCGCTAATGTTACGGTTCCACGTTATGATAATTTCGTAATTTACTCTTCCACGTTGTGATAATTTCGTAATTTATTCTTCCACGTTGTGATATTTTTCTCGGTAAAATTATCTTAAAATTGAAATAGAAAAAGAATAAATTCGAATTTTCGAAAAATCGCTTCGAGGTGCATACCCCCATGCTACAAACTAACTTTGTGCCAGATTTCATGAAAATTGGCCGAAGAATCTAAGCGCTGTGCATGTTACAGAGATCCAGACATACAGACAGACAGAGATCCAGATATCCAGACAGAGATACTTTCAGCTTTATTATTAACTAGTGGTACCCGCACGGTTTTGCCCGTAATAGAAAAATTAAAAGGTCTTTTGGTTCGCCTGTATATTTACAAATAATTTGTGGTGAATTTTCCCGCCAATTGGCTTGTACCCATGTTACGGTTCTACGTTATGATAATTTCATATTTCGCCAATTAGCTTGTGCCCATGTTACGGTTCCACGTTATGATAATTTCGTAATTTACTCATCCATCTTATGATATTTGTTCTTAGAATTGGAGTAGAAAAGGGACCACATCGAATTTTCGAAACAACGCTTTGAGGTGCACACCCCCATGCTACAAACTAACTTTGTGCCAAATTTCATGAAAATCGGCGGAACGGTCTAGGCGCTATGCGCGTCACAGAGATCCAGACATCCAGACATCCTCGTTAAATCCAGACAGAGAGACGTTTAGCTTTATTATTAGTAAAGATAAAGAAGTAAGGATTTGAAATTGAAAATAACATGGAATACTTCTTTTTCTAAACGAAGGGTACCCTAGTTCTACTATGCACCCTTGACAACGTGTACACAAAATTTCATGATGACCTGTTGAGAAGTTAAGGTTTGAAAAGGTTACAAACAAACAATGTCACTTTCTCATTTATAATTTTTTCAGAATTAAAAACAAAGTCATACGTAATAGGAAAAGTTCTATTGAAATGTCAAAGTAAAGTGTGAGGAAGAAAATTGGCAACAGCTATTGGCAACAACCATTTAAGCAATGGGAAATATTTTTGCCAAATAGAAATCTTCATAATTTGCTCAACATCTCGCAAATTAAGTTTTAAATTTACAATATCTATCTGGTCTTTGTTTCCGTGAAATTGATAATAAATTCCACTATAACGTAGAATGTAACTCAAAAATATCTTATGTAATAAAATAAAGAAAAAACAGAAAATGCCTGGAGTTGAAAACAAAAAATTACAAAAAAAAAAAAAAAAAAAAAAACAAGCATATCTTTCGAAATCGCCGTTCAAGTTTATTTCTTCGAACTTATTAATGTACCTATTAGACAAGAACAAAATGGTATTGTTCATCATTTTAGCTTTTCATTCATAATAACACGAACATGATAAATACATAATTCAGAACTAAAAATCGAAAATTAATATCAAAGTAATAAAAATTCATACAAAAAAGTTAATTAACTCACTTATCGATTGCAATCTTTAAATTACAGCACTAATCTTTCAAAAAGAATACTAGCACATTCAAGCTCAAATAAATAACGGAATGTTCACTAGTTGCCAAAATTAAAAACAAATATTTTTAAAGAAATGAAGATCAAACTAAATCCATCAAGCAGACGATACATTTTTCGAATGAAGAATTACTAAAATCATTTTCTTTTTCACGTTATTTAGATTTTAGAGATGGCAACTGATTAAAAGAAACGAAGCTTTCAATGTTGACCTAAAATAAATAAACTGAAATCGACTCAATGATTATTACTGAAACACGCAAATATTATTTTTCTCTGCACTCAAGCGTGAAATATTATTTTTCTCTGAAGTTAGAATTTGTTTTTGTTGCAGTTAGTTTTTTTTTTTCATTCTTTTTATTTCACTAACTAATTGAATGAATCAAACCGTTTTTACTGCAGACGATCTAAATTCTATGAGTTTCTAAAAGTTTTTCTCTTCAAAACTCACATCTGGTAAGCGAGTTTTTTTTTTCCTTTCGAATTTCAAATTTTTAAAAGTTGAAGAAATTTCGTAGTTCTTTTGTGGATAAATGCTTAAAGAATTGTTGTGTGAAAAAAACTGAGGGGTCATTTTATAACAGTACAAATTATCTTTCTGGGGATAATCTTTCGATGTTGACGCATTAATGGACCGATGTCATAGGAATTTCAAGCATTGCAAGTAAATTTAGTTTTGTTTGTTTTGTATTTAATTGATTCATTACTTTTTCTACAGTGGCTCCCAAAAGTCTTCGTACACTTTGAAATTTTTTAGTAAAGCCAAAATAACGCGAAACTGAATTCGAATATGAAGTCCAATATTTTTTCACATCATTCCTATGTCATTCTAAATAAAACCCTGTAGTTTTTTCGAAATATTGACGGATTTTCTTTTTGAAATGGGTCAAAAAACGAAGAGACGGAGAAATAATACGCCACAAAAGTCATCGTACACTCAAATATTTTCGAATAAATTTATAGTTAAAATTATCATATGTCCTTTTTTCATTATTTTTGCATTGTGTGGACCCTTAAAAGTCATTTGGCTTTAATTTTTTGTTAATTTATTCCCTAATTTTGTGCTTATTACTTTAAAATGGCTGGTATTCGTAAAAAACCACAAACACCATTCGAAATTTGAATTTTTTCCTCGCAGTAGCGGTAAATTGATTTCAAATGTCTCTAAATTAGTTAATTTATTCCATTCTATAGTAAAGTACTTGATGAAATGCTTCAAATATAAGAATTGGACCGAAAACAAGGTAAGAAAAGGTCAACCGGTAAAGTTGACAAAGCGTGATCGGAGATTTACAGTTAAAAAAAACTATGAAAAATACACATTTGAGTGCTGTAAAGGTTTCTGCAGAGTTAAATGAAACTTTTTACATTTAATTTTCACCTAAAATTGTTCGCCAAGTTCTCTGATTAGCTAGATTAAATGGGACCTCTTCCCGCAGAAATTTTCTTGTGGTCGTGCGAAAAATAGAAAACTTACAGATGAAGAAAAATTTAACATTTTTGGTTAAATTGTTGTATAATTGTGAATAGAAGAAAATATTAGGAATTTAATCTTAAGAACTGAGTTTGACCAGTTAATCAGGACTGTGGAGGTGTTCTAGTATCAGGGTGCATATCAGCATCAGGACGTGGTAGTTTGGAATTTTTTGATGAAATAATGAATAATGCTGCACATTTAAATATTTAAAAAACCAATTTTAAACTATTAGCCAAAAATTTGGTTATCGGAAACAACTTTGTTTTTTATCAAGATAACGATAAGAAGCACACGGTTTTTAACGTTTATGTCTAGTGCTTCAAAAATTGTCCTAAAGTTTGGAAAATATCCCTTCAATCTCCAGATTTAAACTTAATGTAACATATTTAGAGATATCTGGAGGCTAGATTACGAAAATACGGCTTTGAAACGAAAATAGAGCTAGAAACAGAAAGACTCGAAGTGTACACTGTTAAAACTACAGGATGCATTCGGCACCTTTCAGGGGTGAAACGCTTGTTCACCAGCGGCACCCAATACGGAGCCGAAATCGCACCTCTAAATAGGGTGAAAAACAGGCACCTTTTAAAAAATAGGCAGCCGGGGTGAAAAGAATGAACCTTCGGAGAGAGAAATGGCACCCTTACTGTAGATCCTCCCCCCTCCCCGTATTGTGTGCGTTTTTGAATACAGTTGTGTATTTTTCTTTTTTTAATAGTTTTGTTTTGATTCATGATAGTCTACGTTTTGCACACTTTTCACATTGCATGAATTCAGTACTGGAAATGATTAAAACTTATAATTACAGCATTTGACCATATTTCAGAGTTTTCAACATAGTTAAGAAGTGCTCACGGCTTTAATTCATCTGATCATTCTCTACATCAGTGTTTCTCAACCTCTTTTGACCCACGGGTCGGTAAAAACAAATGAAAAACATTGCGGACCTGTGAAATTTTTATCCTTTTCTTAAAAATAAATAAAATAAATAATAATAATTATAATAACTCTCGGGGCGGTAAAAAACTTGTGAAAAAATACTGCGTACTCATCAAAGAGTTGTCACAAATATATTTAAAGTTAAAGACGAGTAATTATTTGAATAATCATAGTTAAGTTAATGATCATTTGTGAGAAATAACCACACCGAAAGTAAAGTGTAGATGTACTTATGAATTATTTACATGAACAGCCAAAAATATTCTTGAATATTAAAGTTACGGAAAAACAAAATCGTTTCTCAAACGTTCAAAATTTCAATCAAAATAACAATAAAATAAAATGCGCATAAAATTTTTCGACAGTTAAAAATTTAAAGAAATTCCTAACACTATCGAATAACCGCTAACAGGAAATGATTCAAACACTTGAACGAAAAAGCAAAAGAAAAAGATAGACGGAGAGAGATTTCTTTTTTATTTTTTGCGCTCGCTACACGAAACACAAGAATCATTTTTATTTAGGCTCTCACTTGTTGATTATTGCAAATATCATTGCGGTTACTATTTCGGTGATTAAATGTTGCTTATCGAGTACTCAAGAAAATAATGATAGATACATTTAGTAGCGTTTTGAATGATGGAATTTTCACGACAGTAACGGTAACCTGAAAATAAACAACTAACGGTACTACGGTATCGTAACGGACTAACGGTAACTAAAAACCATTAAACGTACTTTTAACCATGTTTGAAAGCCCTAAAAGCTACAAAGTGATCAAAAGCTGTACTTACTTGTTATTTTAAAGAATTATCCTACAAAAGCTGAGATTTAATCCAATAGTGTACTTCATTCAATGTGAAAGACGTAGAAGCCACGCGTAGTGCAACCTATCATTCGTCCGCCATATTGAAGTGGTTGAATGGTGAATGTATGCCGGAAGCGCATGCGCCAGCAAGTCATTTATCGATTGGTTGCTGTTTTGGCACCCCTGTCTACGACTGTCTGCTACTTTCGCACCTCTGCTTTACTTCCTGGCCAGTTTGGCACCTTTGGTCACCATGCTTTCACCTTAGGGGGAATATATTCACTCGTCTGGAACCTCTGGTTATAACAGTGTAGTTGAGCACTTACTCAGAAATTACGCAAAAAAAAGAAAGAAAAAAGAATGAAATATATTCCCAGACGTTTAAAAGGTGTTGTTGATACTGTATGATATTGTACTAAATAATAACTTAATAAAAAGTTAGATTATTCAATAATATGTAGACATTTTTTAAAGTGTACGAAGACTTTTGTGAAATAAAATTTCCGGCACATTTTGGTTTTTGATTTTTAAAAAATTAGGTTTTAATATTTTTTTTTAAAAATTTCATCTAGTTTTGTTGAAAAATGATCATAGATCTTGTAATTAAATACCTATTCCAAAATATTAATTCTAACCAATGGATAGAGTCCTATTTCATTGAAAGTCGTAGGTGTACGAACACTTTTGGGAGCCACTGTATGTTTGTTTGTTTCAAATGAATGGCTTATTTAATTTTTTACCTTGAATTTGTTTTTGAAATTATAAAAAAAAAGAATCTTTTTTTTTTAACTTTTCACTGGTAACAAACGCTGAGGCAATTCGGTTACAAATTAATATTACTGTAACAAAGGCATTTTATCAGCTTAAAATTTAAAGTGTTCTTAACTTTAAAATGAATTCCAATTAAGTGTTTCGCCATCATTCATTTCAATTAAAACGAGACGGAATAAGTATTTTGTTGAAACGGACATTTCGTTGCATTGGTAGTCGCTGTGATGAGGTTTCACTGTATACTAAAATATATGAAGGAGTGCAGCCTCGTCCCACATGACTTAAAATTAAAATGACTGTTGGAACTCATTTTCTGTAAGCATCAAATCAACAACCGTAAAATAATTTCGCCATCTTTGCATGGTCCGTTTTATGCTGCACAAAGCATCCGACAACTATGAGAAGCGGATAAAGCCATCTCATAAATTGTCATTACCTGACTTTCTCTTTTCGTAATTTATGCCCCATACATATATGCCAAAGATAAACACAATCACAGCTCCTCACCATCCACCGAACCTATAAACATACCAATTTTCAACAGCAATATATCCATTACACAGCTGACCCTTCGGAAAAGAGAATTTTTTGCAGATTTGTTTCGTGGTGGATACCTATTTTTTTTCTCTTTCAAGCGAACAAATGTGGTAAAATGAAGGCTACTCCCAAACAGTTGGAAATGCGCAATAATTTATGGGGAGAGTTCTGTATTGAGAGCAGAAATGAAATGTGGGTTGGGGAGGCGCATAGAATTCTCTTTCTGAGGACGACGTGCCATAATAAAGATAAGAGAAGATTTCATCTCGGAAAATAAATCGCTGATCGAAAGAAAAAATGTGTCAGTTTTGTGGAGGGTGGGAAGCAGGGCTGCGGAGTCGGAAGGAAAATGGCCGACTCCGACCCCGACTCCGACTCCTGGATTTTGAAACGCCCGACTCCGACTCCAACTCCGACTCCGACTCCGGATGTTTTTGATTTTTTTAATTGTATTTTTTCAACTCCCTCTCTCCCTTCAGGGGAAGGGGGAAAACCTCTAAACAGAGATCGAAATATTGATTCCTTTTCATGAAAATTTCGCATTTTGTTTTTTATTGTAAACCCAAGACGCATACAATGTTAGAAATTCAATTTAAAAATCAAATTTTCCAACAGTTACGAGTTAAGAAGTGAGATGACTTAAAAATCCCTTTTAAAAAATTTGAAAAGGATTATCTGTAATTTGCCCCCCTTTAATGTTTAACAAATAGATATTGATCAAATCGTGTGCTTTCAATTTTTGAAAGCTGTAACTTGAGAGAAAAAAAGCTTTTTTTTTCTAAATCCAAGTTCTTGAGAGGGGGTGGTTTGCCCTGGGTGACACCCATCAGGTAGATGACACCCAAAGTTAATTTCAGAGTTTATAAATACTTTAATTCTGAAATTTTTCGCGAATATATTTTAAATTATATTTCATCAATCAAATTTCAACGAAAATAGGGCACATATACATCAGGAGCTAATTTTACACAAAATGCGGCGGTATACAAATTTGTACGAATAGCTTTTACTATACCTATATTTCTTCTTCGCTAAATTTTTAATTTAAATTTTATTGTCTGCTTTAGAATTAACCTTAATATTAAGATTTTAAGATTAGCTGCAATTATTGAGTGTTGCAATCAAGAAATCATTTACACTTATTTTGTTCCATACTTTTTAGTGAGTACCAAGCTTATAGAAATAGTCTTAATAAAGAAAAAACATTAGATTATTTTTCATCGGATCTTTTGGGTTCGTGCTTTCGCGCCAGAACGTTTTTGAATTTGTCGATCATCCTTAAACGTTTCAAGCTTAGCTACGGGCCTCGACTTATTAATTTGTTACGTTTCTTTCGCTATTTTATAACTGAGATCGAACAAAACACTATATTTCTATTTTTATTTGAAAGTGATTACTTGAAAATGTTAGGCAACAAAACCGTTTGCTGACAGTCGCTATTAGTTAAGTTAAAAAGCAAGCAAACTAGAGGACGGCTACAGTAAGTTCGGTAAGCATTCAGGCTAGCTGATTGCCATAATGGCAGTTATTTTCTCATTAGTATCTTTTTATACATGTAATTGAACCAATTGGTAGTCAGTTTTTAAAAAATGCAAGGAGAGTCAGTGAAAAGGAAAAAAAAAAGAAACCCGGAGTCGGAGTCGGAGTCGGCAAGTTTTCTAACAACTCCGACTCCGACTCCTTTACCCCAAAATCAGTCCGACTCCGACTCTTCGACTCCGACTCCGACTCCGACTCCACAGCCCTGGTGGGAAGGTATAAAGGTAATACAAGTAAACAGACTTGTTTTGTTATCTTAATGCAAGGAAACCGGGAAATTTATCTGCGGATTGGAGCTCTGTCGAAGTCGTTTCCAATTTTTGGAGCAGCACTTTCGGTGATAAATTCAGTAAAATACTTCATTCCTCAAATTCTTACGTAATTATTCTCATGTGGCAGTGTTTCTGAATGTCTTGCTGAAATGGAACAAAACAAGCAACAGTTGTTCTAAAGTAGTCGTAGAAAATAAATTTCAATTAATGCAGCCGAAAATTAGCAAAACAATACAACAGAAAGAATGAAAAATACATTAACGCTAAAACAAATTCAACAGTGGGATCGTTTCCAATATTTTAAGTTTTTTTTTGAAAAAACATGCTTAAAAACATAGGATCTAACCATATTTTAAATAATTTGTTTAAGTTTTATAATTTTGAAAAATTACTTAAATCGGTGCTCTTTCATTGTTTACATTTCTTGCCGATGACATCACAAATGATGAAATGCCATTCTGAGTTGCCATTCACAGAGCAAAATATTTAATTCGCATCTTTACTCACGTGTATTGGCAACGATAGGGTTGATAGCAAGCGTAGAGCGCAATTTTAATTCGCTTCTTGATTATCATAACGTGGAAACGCGGTACAAAGATGCGCCAAAAAGCATCATTTGTGACGTCATCTAGACCACGCCTTGTTTGAAAAATCGGACATTTGGAAAAAAATAATTTAAAAATAACTGTTCGGAAAATGAAAGTATTTTCTGGGTCCATGTTATTATTATTATTATTATTATTATTTTGCTCATTCTATCCATTTCAGTGACTAAAAGTAGTACTTTTGACTGAAGGAAACAACCTCGTTACATAAACCTTATTCTGATACTTCCAGATTTCATAAATTTAATGGTTTAGTTCATTTGTGCGGTTAATTTTTTTTCCGCATTTCAATGTAACTACTAATCTTACTAAATGGATTGCATTATTTCTTATTTGGAAAACCAAACATTAAAATTTTAGATTTCTGCAACATTGAATTTAAAAACATTTGACAAGCAAATAAGCGCTTGTTGTTTTTACCCTGTTTAGGGAAAATAGAAAAGGATCCGCGACAGAACAGAAACGGAAAAGTCAACCTTATCCGGGCCTTTCTTAGATTTCATAGTATAAAAAGTACCGACTGTTTCCGTTGCTGAAACGGAAAAGTAAACCTTATCCAGGCTTTTCTTAGATTTCATAGTATAAAAAGTACCGACTTTTTCCGTTGAAATTTATCCTTACACTTCAATACAATATTTTTTGAGAGATCATAACTTCATAACATCTGACTGTGGCACCATAGCACCTAAACGGATGGACCGATTTTGGAAAAAAAATAAAAAATTGTTCGATATTAAGAGTTGATCGAGAGTGTTAGGTTGCGTCTTTGGATGACATTAATTGTATTAATTAAAAACCTCTAAAAGGTTTTCGCAATTTTTGCAGTGAAAATTTATTTAAAAATTATAAAATTTAGTACCAAAGTAAGGAGTATTTTTTCTAGCGTCTGATAGAATGTGTTTGGAACTTCCATGTTATATAGAATTCGAATTATAACGCTTTTCAAAGCAGATTTTAAACACGGTTAAGCCTTTATTCAGCGATTAGTAACCGAATTCATTGTTGGCCGGCAGAGAAATTACAAGCAACGATAAAATTAAAAAAATTTTAAAAACCCCGACTGAGTCGCAACTGTGGAATCAAGAGGGATAATTGAATATAATTTTAAAAGCCTTGTATTAGTAAAAGTCAATGTCAAGTATTTTATTTGTTATTAAATAGAAACTGGCAACAGATAAAAATTTTAAATCATTTCGTTTTATTTCCTTGTCGGCATACAATGAATTCGGTGATCAATCGCGAGAATAAAGGCTTAGCCGTTATTAAAATCTGCTTTAAAAAAACTTTATAACTCGAATTCTATGAAACATGGAAGTTCGAAACGCATTCTATCAGACGCGGAAAAAAATTCTCTTTATTTTTTATTAAATTTTAAATTTTTAACTATGCTTTCTCTGCGAAAATCGCGAAAAACCTTTTAGAGGTTTTCAATTAATATCTTCGTTAATGAATGTCATCCAAAGATGCAACCTAGCTAACAACACTCTCGATCAACTCTCCTTTCGAACAATTTTTTTTTTTTTTTTTTCAAAATCGGTTCATTCGTTTAGGCGCTAGAGTGCCACAGACAGACACACAGATACACAGACATGTGAAGTTTCTAACCCCCTTCCTTTGTGTGTCAGGTTTAAAAAATAGAGTTTTTCCCAGCGTCTGATAGAATGTGTTTGGAACTTCCATGTTATATAGAATTTGAATTACAACGCTTTTTAAAGCAGATTTTAAATACGGCTAAGCCTTTATTCAGCGATTGGTAACCGAATTCATTGTTGGCCGACAAGGAAATTTTAAAATTTTTATCTATTGCCAGTTTCTATTTGTTAACAAATAAAATGATTGTAACTGATTTTTTTTAATAGTATAAGGCTTTTAAAAGGATTTTCAATTTTCCCTCTTGATCCTTCATTTGCGACCCCGTCGGGGTTTTTTTTTTTTTTTTTAATTTTTTAATTTTATCGTTGTAATAGTATAAGGCTTTTAAAAGGATTTTCAATTCTCCCTCTTGATCCTTCATTCGCGACCCCGTCGGGTTTTTTTTAAATTTTTAATTTTATCGTTGTAATAGTATACGGCTTTTAAAAGGATTTTCAATTCTCCCTCTTGATCCTACATTTGCGACCCCGTCGGGTTTTTTTTTTTTTTTAAATTTTTAATTTTGTCGTTGTAATAGTAAAAGGCTTTTAAAGGGATTTTCAATTCTCCCTCTAGATCCTTCATTTGCCACCCCGTCGGGGGTTTTTTTTAATTTTTAATTTTATCGTTGTAATAGTATAAGGCTTTTAAAAGGATTTTCAATTCTCCCTCTTGATCCTTCATTTGCGACCCCGTCGAGGGTTTTTTAAGTTTTAAACTTTAGTTACTTGTTGAATAACTCATTCACAACTGAAATGTCAGTCACCCGCACCCAGGGTAACAACAATATCCGAAAGTGGCGAAAGGTTAAAAGCTATTTTAAACGTTCTTCAGATTGTGGAGGAAAAATTCCTGCATCACCTGCTCGACCCCCGAGGTCTTCGCCAAGAGGTCAGTTCATCCTCCCACACACAACCCCTTTCGCTGCGAATGAATTATTATTTACGACGATTGGGGTGAAGAGGTGAAGCGAATAAATGGTGCCTTCACGGCTTATTAGAGGGGTACGCTGTTCGGTCTTGGTCAAGCGTTTACAGCTCTTTTTGAATTCATAATGTCTGTAACGAGTTCTGGCAAAAGGCTGGTACAGGGCTGCCCGTGTTGTTGTAACTCCACTTAAGTTTCAACTCTTCTTGATATGTTGTAACTCCACTTAAGTTTTAACTCTCTTTAGTTTAGTTTCTAATCTCTTATATAATTGAAAACCTAGCGTACCTATGTATCTATGTATGATCAAGCTTCTTCTTCCGAACGACAGTGAAATGACCATCGAACCAGGTATCGATGGATTCGTAATCTTCCCGTCTTTATGCTTGGCTATTTAACATAATCCTATGGTTATAATTAGCGGAGATATCAATTAAAAACTATCAATTATGACACGTATATTTCGACATAAAATTCCTCTTTTTCGAAGGCTTTCCTCCATTTAAATTATTATTCAGTGCTTCATCTCAACTTTCCGCAACAACACTTTTATTTGCAACTCCAACGAACTATAGGGGGCACTGCAGTCACTGTCTAATGGCCGACTTAAAAACTAAAACAAACGCATGTGGTAACGAAGAAAATGCTAAAAGTTTTGTGATTTTTGTTCGTATGTATGATTTTTTCGCTTTATTCATTTGAAAAGATTTTTCAAAGTCTTTTGGTTATTCTGACCCATATAGAAAGAGATTAGAAACCAAAAAGTATTACGAAAGTAAACAATTAATGCAGAACACACAGTAAGTTGTTCTTTAGCAGCCATTTTCACGATGTTGAATTCGGAATTCATAAATTTTTGGTTCGCTTCGAACGGCATTTTCATTTTGTACCGTTTTTTCTATACATTAGTACATATTAAGTTCAGTTTCGTGACATATCCGGCATCTGTTGACATTTTTGTCACATAGTGCACATACGTGGCAGACTGTCAAGAGTAACGTTTAACACTAGATAATTTATTTCTATGACTATATGATTGGATATCCAAAGAAATCATGCATTTAATTCATTCGTCATGGAAATGATTTACCTGATATGCGAAATCTTGTCAAGATACATTATTCTTTCACACAATTTTAAAACCATAACCCTATAAATAGATTTTTGGCGAACTTTTATTTTTTATTGTTCAAATTCTTAACGTTCTTTCTGGACTTTTCAATCTGTTCTGCGATTTTATATTTTCAAGAAAATTTATTTGCATACTCTCTATTTCAGTAGGATACTGTAGTAACAAAGGTTATTTAAATCATTTATGTGGAATTAGGTTAAGGAAAAGTGTCCAGTCAATGTTGTTAAGTTCGTTTTTTTTTTTCATCGAATTGAAAAACTGATTTATTCAAATTCACTCAGAATGAAATAAATAAAATGAGTACTCAAAATTTATATATGGTGGTAGTTTTCTTTTCAGTTGATTGACCATTATTTCTTTTTACTTATCGAATTCTGTAATCTTACTATCATTTTATTCCACTCATGATAAAAATTAAAAATGGTTTAACTAAAAACGCGAAATCTCGCCAAGGCTACTTTGCTCGCACAATACTAAAACTATAGCCCTAAACAAATTTGGCGAAACCTTTCAGCTGAGAATAAAAGGAATAAAGTAAATTCTTTCTCGGTTAAACATTTTTCATTTTGTTCTACGATAATATATTCAAGAAAATATTTTGCATACCGTCCATTTCAACTAAATGCTGCTGTAAAAGATGGTTAGTTAAATTAATTTAAGATTAAAAAAACTCATATTCTTACAAATTCATACAAAACAATAAAATTTTTTACCTTGTATAACGTTATCCAAGTTTGTTAATCCAGTTTTCGCTTTCACCATTTTCAATCAACTCATATTTTAGAAGGAAATAAGGAAAACTAACATTATTTTGAGAAGTTCGAGAATACTACTAAGGGACGAATTAATTTCTGTAGCTGAAAGCAAACTAAGACTCATCGATTGCGTTAATAAATACTCAGAACAAACTGCCTGTGTTTACGTCAACAGACACACGTGGAACGCAACGTGGCAATGTTTTAGTTCCATCGGCAGTTTTGTAAATCACCGCAAGGTAGCGTATTCGAGCGCTGGAGTTCCGAATTAAAATGTATATAGCAGTGAAGAAAATCATTGAGATGACAGATCTATTGCTATTTTTTTCTCGAATATGAACAGATAAAATTCTTGTTTTGTTTTGAGGCTTTCCTGTAATCAGAGGGGATTTAAAATGTTTACTCTTTTGGGGTTTTCTGCAATCTGCCGCAAAATTTCACTGACCTCTTTTTTTTTTTTTGGTTCAAGCCTGAGTGTTGAACCAGCGTCACTTGACATAACTTTTATTTTCGAGGTGAACCGTGCAAAGCCGAGCGACGCAGCTAGTTTTATTTATATTTAGTGAATCTGGTAACAGAAAAGAACATTCTTACTCTTGCGCTCTTAAGATTTTAACTGAGAATCTGCGAACCACGATAGGTAATATTTCGTAAAAAAAGTAAATTACATGTTGCGTTACACGATATTCATCATAAGATGCATGAATATAAACTTCTCATCTGTAAATATTCAAGTGTCTGTATTTAGTGTTAAATAAATATATACAAAAAAAAAAGGAATACTCGAGCGTTAACACGTATTCTTTGATGATAAGCGGACAACTTCCAGGAGTTCAAAAATTCTCAAATTTGTATCTTTTATAATACAGGGGCTCGTTTATAACGAAGTCTAAGGGATCAAATAAAAATTTCCTTATAGCTGTATTTTCGTCATAAAAATTTAAATAATAAACTAAAGCGTGGAAGGAAATTGAATAAGCTATCACGTTATAGCTATAAATTCACTATATACGGCTATGTTATAAACGGGTGTGGCTGTACAGATAAAAGCAATTGACGCAGAATTCCAATGGTAATTTACGGCTGACTGGTGGAAATTTAGGAAAATAGTCAAAACGCTTCGTGAAATTAGCGAAAAATAGCCAACCTGCAGAGAAACCTCTCTTTCTTCCAGATACTATAATGGAAACAGTTGCAGTCATAATAAAATACTAAAAAGGCATTTCATGTGTATGTATGTGCAAGGTTTATTGGTTCTGCATTAAAAAACCTTTATTGTTTTTCGAAACCTATTCTTTAAAATATTTCTTTATATATTTTAATATTCTGATCGATAAATTTTACATTTCTTAGCGAAATACAGATCAGTTCGGATAATGCTTTTCCATTTTTCGAGCCAAGTGTGATCAAAAAACAGTAAAATGGCTAATTTTAGCCAAACGAGGCGACCACGCCTTTTTTCAAATTATCGTTTGCCCATACATATACATTGCCCATTGCCTTTTGGTAAAAATAAATTCATTAGAAGTAAGTTAAATACAAGAAACGTCTGCTCGTTCTAATACAATTTAAAAGAGATTATCTAATTATTAAAAGAACTATTTCGTGATCGTCTGCTCGCATTAACATACCAGTTTTACTAATGAAAGACAAAATGAATTCGCGGTGCAAGTTGAGCATTGGTGTTGCTTGCGCCGGATCTAGGCGTTTTCTTTAGAGTGGCATGGACAACTTTTTCTGCCTTTTACGCACAATTCCGATTTTTATATCTCATAAATGTTCAAATAAACTTGTTGTGAATGAAAAGATTTAAAAAAATAATTGCTAACAAAACTTTCTTTTTTCAAAGACATTTTCACCTGAAACATTTTCGAAACTGTCCTTCTTAATACAAATGTTATTCACATTTTAGTGGTGTTAGGAAATGAAAGGTCCATGCCCCCCTCCCCCCTGAAAATGTTTAGAAATTGAAGCTTTAAGACCACATTTGAAAGCAATCTTTGGTTATATCAGGGGGAGGAAAGGGGGTGAAAGAAATCTCCCCCGACAATTTTCCGAAATTGTATCTTTAAAAACACACCTTTAGACGAATAGGGTTGTTTACAAAATTTTAAAAGTATTTTTTTCTGGAAGAGCATGCTTAAAAACATAGGATCTCACCATTTTTTAAATAATTTATTTAAGTTCAATATTTAAAAAAAAAAAATCCTTATCGGCACGATTTTAATGTTTATGCTTCTGTCCGATGACATCACAAATGATGAAATGCCTATCAGTGTTGCCATTCACAGGGCAAAATATTTAATTCGCATCTTTACTTATGTGTATTGGCAACCATAGGGTTGATAGCAAGCGTAGAGCGCAATATTCAATTCGCTTCTTGATTATCATAACGTGGAAACGGGATAGAAAGATGCGCCAGAGTGCATCATTTGTGACGTCATCAAGACCACGCTTTGTTTGAAAAATCGGACACTTTAAAAAATTAATTTAAAAGAAACGTTGGGAAAATGAAAGTGTTTTCTGGGTCCATGTTATATTTTTTTGCTTATTCTTCAATTTCAATGACAAAAAGTACTAATTTTGACTGAAGGAAACAACCCAATTATAGACTGTAATTATGTGAAATGGATCCATTGATAAAACCCAACTTTCTATTGACTTTGCTACTTGCTATACTGCACTGCTGGCAAAACTTGAGGTCCTGTCCAATTAAGATACCCAGATTAACAACTGTTTATTTTCTAATGACCGATCCCTGTAAAATAATACAATAGCAACATCAGACTTTTTGTTAAAGCACACGTTTTCATATATTCAAACATTTTAAAACATTTTCAACGAAAAAACAGGACTACTTAGAATGTAATTTAATGTTGTTTTTTAATTCAAAGAAAGTGGAAGTGACTGTTCAGTCATTACTGTTTTGAAGAATAAAAATTTATTTTAAAGATGGGGCTGAAATTACAGTGGAATAGTGGAAAGGGTTATTTTGGATTGAATCAATAAAAAAATTTACGCAATGAAATACGATAGAACTTATCTTCCAACATTGTTCAAAAACTCTTTTAATGTCGTCCAATATCTCTCATGAAATATTCTTAATAATTTTAAGAAACACAATTTTATTAGAATGATGCACAACATAAAAAAGTATCACAATAATACATTATAACCCGCAAAAAAGACAGAAAACCCGCCCAAACACTATTGCTCTCTTAAACATTCTAAAAAACGAATAACACTGGGGTTGTTTCCTGCAGTCAAAAGTATTACTTTTAGTCACTGAAATCGATAGAATAAGCAAATAATAATAATAATAATAATAATATGAACCCAGAAAATACTTTCATTTTCCAAACAGTTATTTTTTTATTAATTTTTTTAAATGTTCGATTTTTCAAGCAACGCGTGGTCTTTATGATGTCACAAATGATGCACTTTGGCGCATCTCTCTACCGCGTTTCCACGTTACATCAACACACGACATTACGTTACATTACCACATAATCAAGAAGCGAATTAAACATTGCGCTCTACGCTTGCTATCAACCACATCGTTGCCTATACACATGAGTAAAGATGCGAATGAAATATTTTGCTCTGTGAATGGCATTTCATCATTTGTGATGTCATCGGCAGAAGCGTAAACAATGAAAGCGCACCAGTTAAAGTTTTTTTTTTTTTTTTTTGAATATTAAACTTAAATAAATTATTTTAAATAAAGTCAGATCCTATGTTTTTAAGCATGCTCTTTCAGAAAGAAATGCTTTTGAAATTTTGGAAACGCATGCATTCTAACTATTTGCCAAAATATGTTTACAAAAAGTATCAGTTTAAATATATACGCAGACGATAAATAAAAAAAATATGGCAATTGAATAATTCAATTCCGTTTTCTTTTTATTAGGTTTTAATTCTTCTTCTTTTCCAATTTTGCTTTTTAAAAACAGTTGATATTTTTCAGAGTTAAATTTTGCAAATTCAAATTAATACATGGCAAACAACTCTAGTGACGGACATCAGTTGCAGTTCAGTGAACTGACACTAATGAAATGAAGCTTTGGTGAAAGCAACAAAACGTTTCCCTCCAAACGAATCAGATTTGAAATCATTTTCAAAGAGTTGCATCTAAATGTGGGGAGAGGGAGGGAGTGCGAATGTGCTTATTTATTTCGATTACCTGTTGAAGGTAGGCATTCTTAAAAAACTGCTTCGCCGGGCGACTATCTTATCAACAGACTGAAGAGTGGGTAGTAATTTATGTTCTCGATGGAATGAAGGCTCCGGCATTCTTTTCCTTGTCGGAGTTTTATGAGGAAATGGATTTGCAAGAAAAAGAAAAGTGCGTAATTCTGAGTAAAGTAGAACCGCGATTTACCAAAGTGATTGAGTCCAAAGCACTTTTGGTTAATCGAAAATTCCGGATGAAATAAAACTTTTTAGATTAAATATCACAAACAGACGTTTTCACATATTCAACCATTTTTAGACATTTTCAACTGAAAAAGAGGACTACTTAGAATGTAACTTAATGTTGTTTTTTAATTCCAAGAAAGTGGAATTGAAGAACCAAGCTCAGTCATTACTGTTTTGAAGAATAAAAATTTATCTTAAAGATGGGACTGAAGTTACAGTGGAAAGGGTTATTTTGGATTGTTCAATAAAAAAAAATTACGCAATGAAATCCGATAGATCTTCCAACATTGTTCAAAAACTCTTTTACTGTCGTCCAATATCTCTCATGAATTATTCTTAATAATTTTAAGAAACGCAATTTTTTTTAGATTGATGAACAACATAGAAACTTATTGCAATAATTCATTATAATCCTTCAAAAAAGACAGAAAGATTCTATAATATAAGACACTCGCTCTCTCAAACATTCCAGAAAACAAATAGCAATTCTAACTATTTGCCAAAACATGTTTACAAAACATCATCTGTTTAAATACACGCAGACGATAAATAAAATAATATGGCAATGGGGTCGTTTCCAAAATTTTAAAAGTATTTTTTTTCTAAAATACTTTTGCTTTATGATATTCCACACAAATAATAATAATAATAATAATAATAATAATAATAATAATAATAATAATAATAATACATCTTCTTTTTAGTTCCTCACATTCGAATGTACTGCAATTAAAAGCCAAGGTTTAAAATTTCGAGAATGCAGTGCAAATATGCACGTAAAAAGTTTCACTCGTGTAAATGCATTGAGAAACTAACTATTACTCTTAGTTTGTAATTTAATTTCTTTTCCCGTTATTTTATTTCTTTTCTCGTGAAAGCACGAAAATCTTAAATGCATTTGACGTTTACATATTTTCGAGTCAGCGCGATTTACCGAGAAATGATGTGCGTTATTCGGTTTAAAAAAACAAAAAGTTCCGCCCAGAACTAAACGAGCCTACTTTGCTGTATACCATAATCGACTTTCCAGTATCTGATCAATGTTCTCCAAATTAGCGAAGAAACGCAAATTATTTCAAAAGTAACGTTTTAAGATTTTAACCTGATTTCTAGAAATAAAATATGCCTTATAGGTTTTAAGAAAGAGATGCGTTAAAAATAAATAAACAAAGTAGTAGTAGCACCTTTTAAACAAAACAGATGATGTATTTTTTTTTTCCTTTAAAAAAAATCTTCAGTCTCCTTCAAAAAGAAAATAAAAATGAATGAAAAATAATAAGCTCATTAAAATAAATACTATTATGCAAAAAAAAAAAAATCGTTTGTTTTTCCCCTGTTGCCAAAAACAATTTTAAAAATGAATAAATGTCCTTCCAAAAATAAAAATGTCAACTTAAAAAAAAAGTTTTCATTATCAAAAAAAATAAAAATCTTCTGCACATATCTTTATGTATAAACATAAAGGACTCCGAATTTCACCGCCAAACACTGAATACATAAATTAAAAATTTAGTGTGAAAATAAATACAAACCATATCAACAATAATTACTTCGAAGTAAAAACCATGGCTGCGGAGTCGGAGTCAATCTCATTCTGCTGTAAAAGATTCAGATTCGGGAGTCGAAGGTTTTTGATTCAAGGACTCGGAGTCGGAATCGGTCATTTTCCCTTAAAATCCGCAACTCTGCCAATGTTTGCGGAGTAGGAGTTGGACTTACTTTGAGAAAAAGGAGTTGGAGTCAAAGACTTAAAATTTCGAAGAGTCGGAATCAATCATTTCCCCTCCGTCTCTAAATTTTTTCCAAAGCTACGGAATCAGAGTCGGAGTCTTTTCAGGTACAGGAGAGGTCATCAAGAGCTATTTCCAAAATAATTTGAAGTAAATTCGCCTTTGAGTTCGGGATCTACTTTTAGTTTCGCCGTAAGCACTACTAATGTTAAGAGATTTGAACTGTTCAAAATTGAACGGAAAATTGTTCAAATCAAAAAGTATATTGTGTGAATTCCTCGCCGAGATCTTTCGAACAAAAAAATTTTTTTTGAATCGGACTATTCACTCAAAAGTTATTAGGGAGACAGAGAGACAGACCGACAGACATTTATCCCTATCCAATACCCTACTTTCCAATTTTTAATTTTTCGATATTTATTTAATTATTTAATTAATTTTTGACTTTTTTGTTTTTCTTTTTCGCGATATTTTTAAGATGCATTAAGCCTTCTTTCATGCTTTTTTTTTCTTTCTCTGACCTTTACTGGGAAAGTAGGTTGAAAAGAAGAGACAAGTACCTCTGATTTAAGCTTGATTTCAGTTTTTTTTTTTTTTTTTTTTTTTGTTCAATTACGTTGTGAAATTGGTTTTTTCTAGTTTACCTGTTAGTATCAATTTGTGTCTTTAAGAGTTTTAAATAAATGACGTCCACTTAACTTTTTCAAATGATCTGAAATTTCGCAGTTGAGACATAAACTTTGGTACAATGTGAAAAATGTTTTTTTTTTTTTTTTTCCATTTATTAAAGAAAATTAATATTGTAAATAAAATGCAGAAAGTAAGGAGAGAAAGGGAAAAGGTGGATGCGAGCGCTCCTGGCGGGAGATGGCAAAAGCTTTTGATGAGCTGGATTTGATCCAGAGGGCCAACCTTTTCATCTAATTTTGTGTTGGAATGAGCTGATTTGAGCTATATCTCTTCGTCAGTTTTATGAAGGACCACCTAAACTTTCAAAATATAAAAGAATATGGAATTCAGAAAACTATGTAATGAGCTGGTTGTGATAGCAAACGCCTCGTTTATCGACTTGTGTCACTTCTGTGCGACATTTTTTTTTTTTTTTTTTTGAGCAATCACGATTGCTTATTGTTCTCATTTGACTGTTTTGAATTCCTATGATTTTATTTTCCCGCCAGCATCCTCTGCCAGCACCACCGTCGCGTTGACCCAGCCTCACGATGCTGCTCCTCTTGCGAAAACCGTCTCCAGGTTGCGTCCATGTCCTACACACACGCATACACACACACGCATACACGCACACGCATACACACACACGCCTACACATACATGCCTGCGCGCAGACACAAACACACACTCCTACATACACACACACACGAACGCCTAATACACACGCGCGCGTACACACACAGCACTGCATGCACAACACACACACACATGGCTACATACACACACACACGCGCGCGCGCGCGCATTCAAACACACACACGCTCGTGATAGCGAAAAACATAATTTGAATTCAAGATGCCAAAGATTCAAATTATTATTATTTTTTTTTTTTTAGTAACTCCTCATATCGAATTAAGATGGGAAAAAAAACTGATTTCCACCCCCCTCAGATGTTGATGCGCGTTCGGGCTTCTAAAATAAAATCCCCGTGAGTGAGTGATCTAATCGGACTCGCCATCTCGCTTCTCGTGTATCGGCATTCGTGGAACCGAATCCACGGGATGTCCGAAGCCCCGACGGTGCGCGTTTCCTCATCCTCCGCGGGAAGCGGCGGCGCGTGAAGACAGGACCGACGCGGACGACATTTCGGTCTCCGGAACGTCGCGAAACCACTGGACCAGCGTTTTCTGGAACCCTCTTTATGTCCGTGGAACTCATGGCTTTTCTTCAGTTGCATAGTGTGAACCTAACAGCTTCAGAGCTCTCAGCTGCAATGTGACGACACCTCCAGCTCGGTTACTGCCTATTCCGGACTGATGAGTGCATAACAAGGACTTAACTGCAATCTCTGTCGTTCATATCGGGGCTGTCGGTACATTGCATGCAAAAGAAAAGTTTTTTTCATTCGCAATAAAAATTAATAATTTCAAATATTATTTTATTGACTTCAAAACTTAGCAAAAGAATTATTCAAGTAAGCATAAGCAGCACATTTAAACAAAATTTTAACTTTCGACTTTCGATAAGATGAGTTTGAGATTCGATGAGAACTTTGTTATCTCCGATTTACTGAATATTGAGCTTTGTAAATGAGATTTAAATATTTGTGTTCGATTTGGCATTATTTATTCTTTTTTTTTTTTGAGCAATCACGATTGCTTATCGCTTTCATTTGACTGTTTTGGCTTGCTATCATTTTATTTTCCCGCCAGCACCCTCCGCACCATCACCGTCGACCGGCTTCTCACGATGCTGCTCCTCTAGCGAAAACCGTCTTCAGGTTGCATCCATGTCCTACACACACGCGCATACATACACAAATACACACGCACACGCACACATACACACACAAACACACATACACCTACACACACAAACACACATACACCTACACACACATACACATACACACACGCATACATACAGACAGCTACACATACACACACACAAAAACATACACACAACTACCCACACATTCATGCCTGCACACAGACACAAACACATATGCCTACACACACATTCATACACACAACTACCCACACACTTATGTCAGGACACAGACACAAACACACATGCCTACACACTCATACACATACCCCTACACACAAACACACATACCCCCCAACTCACACACACACACACACACGCCTACATACACACAGTCGTGATTGCGAAAAACATTATTTGAGTTTAAGATGTCAAAATTCAAATTAATATATTTTTTTTAATTTTAGTTCATGTGTGAAAGGAGTGCTGAGGAACGTCACATTTGGAAATTATAATTATTTAACTCAAAATGGAACTTCTACTAGTTATAAGCATCTATTATTAGGTATGTATTGAGAGCATAAGATTCTTGTTTCAGCATATTATAAACTTTTAGAAAGGACTTAATATTGTATACTAGTAAAACTTTCTTTTAGATGTGTACAGGGTTCGTACGCTCCTTCAAAACTCCTTCAATACTCCTTCATTTTGGAAAATTTTTGAAGGGCCCTTCAAACTCCTTCATTTTTGTTTTAACTCCTTCAAAACTCCTTCTTTTTGAGTTCAAGACTACATAATCTTCCTCTTTGTAACTTAAAATCCTTCGATCGACATCTTAACTTTGTCATAAAGGCGATTTTAATGTAGTAACCGTTTTTTTTTTTTCTTTTTTTCATAAACGTGATTTACAAAACCATCGTAGAAGTGATTAATGTTGGTGAAAATATTATTAGAAGACTAAGACACTTAATAAGTGAAGTAAAACATGCTTAAATGGTGCTTGACTGTATTTTCAAGTTTTATGATTATTGCTTTTCCCCCCATTACACTCGCAGCAGCAAAAATCAGTTTGTCTAATTATTATTTAAAAATACACAAGCAGATTTACTATATTACGTGATTGTTTTAAAATACAATTGTTTAGTAAGTTGCAGTTATGATATGAAAATAGTCATCCACAAGTGGTGTCATTTTCAAATAAAAAATAAATCAAATTAAAAACGAACTCCAAGTTTGGATGAAGCGTTCTCAGTTTTTTTTTTTTTTCGCATTTTTTGGCACTATAAAAGAAAAATATTTTGCTGCCCCCACAACCCGGGTTGTAGCAACCATAGCTACACAAAGGTCAACACACTTTTCCCTTTGAAGCACTACATCTATAAATGGGACATGACAATGTCATTCACTTGAAGAGAGACGAGTTTATGAAATTATGACAAGGGGGAAGCGAGAGGGTGACAAAAAGTGACATCACATAGTTATAATAACAATATGTTTACAAAAAGTACATGTGACAAGAGGAGGAGCAAGGAGAAGTGTGACACTTTGTGACAAAGAGGGAAGAGGGGTTAAATATGTTTAAAAAACTGCGACATCATTGAAGGACAGCCCATAGTACTTCTTCAAAATCTCATTTTACTCCTTCAAAACTCCTCCAAAACTCCTTCATTTTATTTCTGAAATTGAGTACGAACCCTGTGTGTACATAATGTGATTTTGATCAGTTTTCTGCAAAAAGAAGTAAAAGAATTTAGAGATCGTTCATTCGCTACTTGTAGTCAGCAAGAACTGATTAATGGTGTGAACCTACCCAGGAAAGCATCATATGCTTTTAAGTTGGGTGTTTGCATTTTTAGATTACATAACAGAGGATTTTTTTTTTTTTTTTTGAGCAATCACGATTGCTTATTGTTCTCATTTGACTGTTTTTGGCGTCCTTTGATTTTTCCCACCGCCACCCTCCGCACCATCACCGTCGCCCGGCTCCTCACGATGCTGCTCCTCTAGAGAAAGCCGTCTCCAGGTTGCATCCATGTCCTACACCCCCGCGCATACATACACAACTACACACACACATGCACACATACACACACATACACAAGCACACACGCATATATACAGACACCTACACATACACACACACAAACACATACATACACACAACTACCCACACAGTTATGCCAGCACACAGACACAAACACACATGCCTACACACATACCCCTACACATATACCCCCACACACAAACACACACGTCTACATACACACACTCGTGATTGCGAAAAACATAATTTGAATTTTAAATGTCAAAATTCAAATTATTTTTTTTTTTTTTGACGCATAATTTAAAAGCCTCACTCCACATACAACACATATGTAGTTGCAAGTGATAGAAGAGCCAACAGGTTCTTCCGTGTCAGTTAAAAACATTCCTGAATTCAAGTAACAGCACTAATTTGAGCTTCTGTTGCGAATGAATAGGCATTTTTCATGACCATGGTTTTTTTCGCAGTTTCGGATGTATCGCCCCTTTTTATTGTTACTGTATTTCACAAGAAATACTGAGAATGCAAAAAAATAAATCAAATTAAAAAAAGAACTCCAAGTTTTGGATGAAGCGTCCTCAGTTTTTTGCATTCTTTGGCACGATAAAAAAATATTTTGCTGCCCCCACAACCCGGGTTGTAGCAACCATAACCACACAAAGGTCAACACACTTTTCCCTTTGAAGCACTACATCTATGCTCCATAAATGGGACATGATAATGTGATTGACGAAAACCGCACAAGCGTATGAAATCTTTCTTACGAGATTTCTCTCCGAACGCAATTCGTTCGGTTCGCTTCTGGGAAGATTCGAGCTTCGTTAGCGTGGAAAGGGCTTCCTGTCCCCGGGAGACCCTCCACTTCAGACCACCCACTCGATCACCGAGATGAGAAGGAAATTCACGTAACCCTGGGATGGTTTTCGGTGAGGAGACTGTCAGCGTTCGCCGATCAATTGATTCGATATCTATCAATTGATATGTTACCGTTAAAGTATGAAATACGTTATTTTATAGAATACCTAGTTATTTCATGGAATAACTGATCGTGTCCGTTAAAGTGTAAAACTCTCTTGTATTTCACAATTTAACTACAGTCGGACCTCCATATATCGAAGTAGCAAATTGCCGGGAAAAAATTCGATATATAGAAATTTTGATACATGGAAACGATCTTATTTTATCACGAAAGTATTCGAAAACATGAAAATAAAAGCTAATTTTCGAGTAAGAAACAGAATTTATAATTTATACGAGTATCGGTTTAAATGAAATTTAATGATAAAAAAATTAACAGAAATTACATTTTTACGCCAACCATACATCTTCATATTCTTCGGCAATTCAACTTGATCGCAACATTAGGGGATTTTCGTTTTAACAATGTGATCGGGAGAAAAGTAAACAATCAATTTACTTAACTTGAATGATTTTTACTGAAGCTAAGAAGACTAGAAATGATAATCAACAAACAACAGGGATAATTTGAAACTGATTTTACAGTGCTACTGTTGACAGCTAAGATTTGAAATAAACTTGAGGGAATTTAAGATCTTCACAACGGAACAACGACTTAACTACACACCCTTCGACCCCAGATTTCTTATGAGTTCCGTAGCAACCTTTAGTGTGAACGTAATTTTCTCCTCTAACCTTTATTTTTCATGAGAGAAACTGTCTAAAGTGGAAAAAAAATCTACGAATGTCTCGAATTTTTTTTCGAAATATATAGATTTTTTCGATATATAGAAACAATTTTTCTATATAATGAACATAGAAATTTGCTGGGATTTCGATATATAGAAAATTTTGATATGTGGAAGTTCGATATATTTAGGTTCGACTGTAGTTCTATATCTTCTGGCGCCCTAATAGTGACACCAATTTTATTACATATTTTTGATGCATGCAAGTGTAGCTAGGAATTTATGTAAAAACGTTGGTGTCATCATGAATGCGCTTTGAGAAAATTGGCATTGAATGTAGTAAAAAAATCATTTTCGGTCATTTTTAAACGGAGCTTGTGGCTGTCGCCGTCGTGATGACACCGATTTGACAGCTACAATAGTATCTAAGAAGACCATATAATAGTATAGAATTTAAAAATCCATGTCATTATAGGGGCGCTTAAAGCAAAAAGAACTTTAAAATCTGCAAATTTGAAAAACACGCAAAAATGTGCCACGCCCCCTAAATTAAAAAAATTAATTTCCCAAAAACGGTAAAGCAGACAAAGCTCATATTTTGCACAAGCATTGCATTCATGATAAGGAACAACATTTGCAAAAATAAAGAAAATTAAAAATGTCAACAATCGCAACCTGCCTGATCCTTACAGACAATGGCTCTTAAACAGAATTCGACGCGGCAGCTTCAGGTCATCCCAAAGTCTGAGTTCCAGAAATGTTTCGAGTACTGGAAACATCGTTGGACCAAGTGTGTTTACAAAAAAGGTAGTACTGTATTCGCGAAAAAATGTTCATTCAAAAATCGACCTTAATTTGCATTTTGCCCACCCCCGAATGAATGTTGAGTTTTTTTTTTCGACTCGACCACACGTGGATAAGTGCCTAAGAACGTATAGACACGGGAAATATCCATTTTGGCGATTCCAGAGTTAATTACAACGAGTTTTCTCGTGACGTCTGTATGTACGTATGCATGTATGTGCGTATATGCGGATGTGCGGATGTATGTCGCATAACTCAAGAACGGTAAGTCCTAGAAAGTTGAAATTTGGTACGTAGACTCCTAGTGGGGTCTAGTTGTGCATCTCCTCTTTTGGTTGCATTCGGGTGTTTCTAAAGAGATCTTTTGCCCTTTTTTGGGGGGAAATCATTGTTAATTTCGGTGTAAACTCAAGTGGTGTTATAATTTGGCGGACACTTGACGATATATCGCCCGTTGATCGCCAAGTTTTGTCGCCAACTTGGCGACAAATTTGGCGATTTTTTTTTAAAATCTGGTTTCTTTTTGGCCACTGTTGGTGATATTTAGAGAGTAAACTATGTAATCACATTAAAATTGCCAGTAATGGGGAAATGACATTAAATAGGAGTAAAAGGAAGTCATGTGATGCACACATCAGCTCGTTTTCTTTGCCCCATAAAAAAAAAGTTGGAAAAATTCCACTTTTTTTTTTTTTTTTTTTGAAGGCACAATTTATTATACGATATTTTTTTCCTTTAACTACTGTAATTTTCAAAATAATTTCCAATTTGTTCATTTTGAAAAAGCTCAGTCATCTAAACTATTTCCCTTCGCCCACATTCCCCTACTGTACAAATATAATGCCCCTGTAGAAAGTAATCCTATCATAAAATCAATCGGACCTTCAGGGAGAAGTATTTTAAAAAGTGATTATTTTCTCCATATACTCATTAGTGTTATTTCCGCTAAGACGTTGCAGTTTGTTTTTATTTTTTATACATCAACTCTACCGTGAAATCTTAAACAGAGAAAAAAATATTTCTCACTCTCTTTTCTGTGATTATTTTCCCTCCTCTACCTGTTGCATTAAACGCTGAATGCCCGAGACGTATCTCCTGCTCTACATAGTGCATTGTGGGATAGCAGTTTTTATTACTTTTCTCACAGTAATTACAGGAAGAGAAGCTAAAAAAGTGCAGAAAAAAAAAGAGTAAATCTTATTGTATCGTCTGCTTCTCCTCCCCCATACAAATACAGGATGCTGAACTACGTTGTTAAACTTGTGCCGGAAGCTTCTTTTTGAAATTTTACAGCTTTCTACTTTTTTTTCATGCGTTTTTTGCTGTCAATAAAAACTGTTTCTTCACTTGGGGGTTCTATCTCAGTTGTCAATAGCGAGGTAAAGGAAAGATTTAAAAAAAATAAAAAAATGAAAAAATAAAAATAATTTGAATTTTGACATCTCGAATTCAAATTCTGTTTTTCGCAATCACGAGTGTGTTTGTATATGTAAACGTGTGTGTTTGTGTGTGGGGGGTATGTGTGTAGGCATGTGTGTGTGTAGGCATGTGTGTTTGTGTCTGTGTGCAGGCATGAGTGTGTGGGTAGTTGTGTGTATGTGTGTAGGTGTGTGTGTGGGGGGTATGTGTATGTGTGTGTAGGCATGTATGTTTGTGTCTGTGTGCAGGCATGAGTGTGTGGGTAGTTGTGTGTATGTGTGTAGGTGTGTGTGGGGGTATGTGTATGTGTGCGTAGGTATATGTGTTCGTGTCTGTGTGCAGGCATGAGTGTGTGGGTAGTTGTCTGTATGTGAGTGTGTAGGTGTGTATGTGTTTGTGTATGCGTGTAGGTGTAAGTATGTGTGTAGGTGTATGTATGTAGGTGTATGTATGTGTGTAGGTGTATGTATGTAGGTGTATGTATGTGTGTAGGTGTATGTATGTGCGTGTAGGTGTATATATGTATATGTGTGTAGGTGCGTGTACGTATGCGTGTAAGTGTAGGATATTGACGAAACCTGGAGACGGTTTCGCTAGAGGTGCAGTATCGTGAGGAACCCGTCGACGGTGATGCTGCGGAGGGTGCTGGTGGGAGAAATCAAAGGAACGTCAAAAACAGTCAAATGAAAGCAATAAGCAATCGTGATTGCTCAAAAAAAAAAAAAACTCACATAGCGCACAGTGTTTCGATTAGTACAAGCTAGGTGGACAAAAGTCATGTTCAAAATTCTAAACTTTGGTATTTGGATAATATAAACAATAAACTTAAACATGATGCTTAGTTATTTGTTTATGTCTATCTCCCTTCCGTCACATGAGTAATAAAGTTCAAAGGTACGTATTCGTTTGTAATAGAATAAATCAATTGAGTTCCAGACATCATTTCATCACACAAAATTTAAGTGTTCCTTATTTTATATAATTTCATTGTTCAAGATATTATTTATACTAGTAAGTGCTTTCTTTTCCTAATTTAATTAATCTATCTGATAGTTAAACAATGTTTAAAAAAATTTAAAGATAAACGAGGGATTTTTTGCCCGTTTCAATTTCAAGTGATGGAAATGACTTGTACCCATTTGTACCCGGGCTAAATTTTCTGTACATTATAGCTGCACTTTTCCCATTATTAATAAGGCGTATTATAGTCAGCACACTCGAGTAATACATATTTTTTTTCTCTAGATTATTTTCTTTCGAGTAGAGACTTCTTTAAAGAATGATTGAAGCACCCAAAGCTTTGGACAAAAAAAAAAAAAAATGCTGTACTCGAGTATGCTGATTCTAATACGTCTTATCATTACCTAGTTGTACCCGCACGGCCCGGGTAAAAAAGGGTAAAATCCTTACCATCACTTTTAAAACGAGCAAAAACTCCTTCTTATCTTAATTTTTTAAAAAATATTGTTTAAGTATCAAATGGAGTAATTAAATTAGGTAAAAAAAGCACTTACCAGTATAAATAATATCCTTCTTGAACAATTAACTCATGTGAATTTAGGAGCACTTTAATTTCGTGTGATGGAAGGATGAATTCTGAACTTGACTTTTGTCCAGCTCGCTTGTATTAATCGAAACACTGTGTAGCGCCTCGATTAACCGAAGTGATTCGGAACGGACCTCCTTCGGTAAATCGAAAATTCCGGATAAAAGAAGTACTAGAAAATGGCCGCCAGAAGACGGCAAAAACCGAACTCTGGTTTTAAACATGTTCACATTTACAAACAGGGGTGCCGTCACTGGAAGTCACGTGACCTGTGAAAAAATTACATAATTCGGCAAATTTGGAGACAGTGTTGCAATACTGATTTTTTTTACTTCCTTTTACAAAAAAGGAAGTATTGTATTCGCGAAAAAAATTTCACCCAAAAATCGGCCTTACTTTCCATTTTGCTTACCCCCACATCAATGTTGAGTTTTTTTTTTTTTTTTTTCAACCCGACCACATTTGGATATGTGCCTAGGATCATAGAGACACCCGAAATATCTATTTTGACGATCCCCGAGTTAATTACGACGAGTTTTCTCGTGACGTCTGTATGTACGTATGTATGTGTGTATGTGTCTCGCATAACTCAAAAACGGTATGTCCTAGAAAGTTGAAATTTGGTACGTAGACTCCTAGTGGGGTTTAGTTGTGCACCTCCCGTTTTGCTTGCATTCGGATGTTCCTAAGGGGGTCTTTTGCTCCTTTTGGGGGGGGGGGGAAATAATTGATACTTTCGATGTAAACTCAAGTTGTATTATAATTTGTCGGACACTTGGCGATATGTCGCCAGTCTTTTGGTCGCCAAGTTTTTTCGCCAAATTTTGGCTTTTTTTTTTTTTTAATTTTAAATCTGATTTCAATTTGGCCACTGGTGGTGATATTTAGAGAGTAAACAATTGAATCACATTAAAATTGCCAATAATGGGGAAATGACGTTAAATTGGAGTAAAAGGAAGTCATGTGATGCACACATCAGCTCGTTTTTTTTTTAAATGACGCTTGAAGTTTTATTTCCAAAAATCTAGATGCTTATCATTTGGTAGAAGTGGAAGTTTCGTTCGGTAAATTCAGAATTTCCACCCATCGAAAAAGAGGCCCACATTTACAAAATGACTACTGCATAAGATATTTTTAACTCTTTTCTTGTAATTCTAAACAAATTTGTTCGGAAAATGTCATAATGTCTTTCGACACTATGTTCCTTAACTTCAATCATATAAATCAATCATATGTGCAGTTACAAAATAATTGCCTGATAAAACAGTACATTACTACTGTAACGTTCTATCATTTCAACGAATTAAATGGCATTTTAAGTACCTAGTAGAATTATTTAGTGTTTTAAGCAGGGCTGTAAAGTCGGAATCGGAGTCAAAGAGTTCGAGTTGGAGTCGGGAGTCGGAGGTTTAAAATTTCAAGAGTTGGAATCGGTCTTTTTCCATCCTATTCCGCAGCCCTGTTTTTAAGTCTTTTTGTAGATTTCAATGGAAAAACCCTGAAGTGATAGAAATGTTTAATACTGCGCGTCAAAAAATATCTTCGAAATGCTTCTGAAAATATTCTTGCTGATCTTATGTAAAATGACCCCCTATGAATTCAAATATCACCTCCTTCTTCCTCCATCATGTCCCACTTTTTAGAAACGGTGGACCCCAATTTTTTCCTGATTTCGACAGTCTCATAGCCATTACTTTTATTTGGAGGAGAAGGAAGCAATTAACACTTTTCTGGGGAGTTAGAGAGGTGCAAACTTCAAAAGCATGAACATTTAGAGCAAGTCGGGAGACTCATGGGTATATTCCCCTTTAAAATATTTCAAAAAATATCGTTCCTGATCTTTTTTCCTAGGGTTTTCTTTCATAATTTTTTCACTTATTATTTATTTATTTATTTATTTATTTATTTAATTTTTTTTTTTTTTTTTGACTATGTCCAAAAAAAAAATTTCACGGAGTAAAAAAACAAATTTAAATATTGGAAGCACCGCACTTTGCGTAGTAGTTGCATCAGGGGCGCCGACTTGCAAAAATTATTGAGGGGGCCCGGACATCATCGGGGTTTAGGGGGTTATATAATCCCTCGGAGGACCCCCCACCCGAAATAAAGGTCAGATTTTTGCGCCTTGAAAATGCCATATTTTCTGGTGTGTATAATTTTAACAGACAAACAGTATGTGATACGGTATTTTCAAAGTAAAAGAATCTAAAAATTGGTTTACAAATTTTCTGGTTCAACTTTTAAATTATATCACTTGTCTTAGAGATTTTTTTGTTCTATTTTATGGGGAGCTGTGCAGTGCCGTAGCTAGGTATTGATATTATAAGGTAGGAAGGACACTTGACTTGAATGGAAGGGCATTCCCAGAGACGCCGACTTTTAAAAAATTGGGGGGGGGGGGGAACTGGGGGAAATTTCCTAAATTTGATATGAAAAACAGTGAGTTTTCAAGTTTTTTTTAAGCATTTAAATGTCATATAATCAACATTAGAACCCCGAAAACCTCACAAGTCTGACACATATTTTTTGGCTTTGAAAAAGGGAAAAAATAAATACAAACACGCACAGTATTTTCGTAAAAGGGTAATTTAATTTACGCATGTTTTTTTTTTTAAGACCAGTTGTTTTTTCATTAGTTATACCGGCTGACAAAGTTCAAGTGTAAATGCAGTCTCTTAATGTCTAGGTTATTTTTGAAAACTCAGTTGGTTTTCCAAAATTTGTTTCACCTCTGTTTAATAAAAGCAAGCACTCTTGTTCAACTGCAATGATCTGTGTGAGTCCATTTGATGGAAAACGCCCAATAATGCAAGATTGCACCATTTCACTAATCTCAATGTAAAGTGCCTTGTAGTACTCCTTTGGGATTTTGAAAGTGTGCAGTGAGCTGGCTTCGTTGTTTTCATACTTCTTTGGTATACGTCGATTCTGAGGAAGCGAAGGATTATCATTTTGTAAAGGTTTTACTTTTAAACACGATTCCCAAAAGTATTCAAAACTATCACGCCTCCCATTTAATATACAAATCAAACCCTCATACATTTTTTCCGGATCAGCAACACTTAGATGAGCTCGCCGCAGCGCTGCCCACCGGCAACAGATTTGCACCCGTAAGTTTGCGCACTGGGACAAATTCTAAGTGTGCTTGCAGCACTATAACACCATCATTATTCACACTACTTGTTTTCAGTTAACCTGCTTACTACCGTAATAATTATTTGTTTTAGCTCAGTACTGAATGTATTTTACAAGGTAAATTATCTTCAAACAAGGAAAATAAAAGAAATTAATGAGTTTAGAAAACATAATATAATTAGTACTTTTCTTGATTTATTGGGAGGGCTCTGCCCCCTCAAAAATATTTTTGAGGGGGCTCGGGCCCCCTCAGGCCCCATGGACTCGGCGCCACTGAGTTGCATTGCAGATCTTCAGTAAAGAATCTTCCGGTATTATTCAACTTACATTCACAGATATAGTTGAGAATAAAATACTTCGATGTTTTTTACATTGTAAAATTTTTTTTTTCCGACATGCCGCTCATAGGAGTGTGTCCTATACGATGGTTTTATGCCGAGAAATAAGTAAGGAAATTGTAAATCTCTAGGGAAAAAAAAATCGGTTTTGATTACTTAAAGCACATTTGGGGGGGGGGGGGGGTGGATACGCCGATGAAACTCCCAACTTGTTCTAAATGTTGATACTTTTGAATTTCTCACCACTTTAACTCGCTCTCTTCCCCTCGAAATGAAAATAATGTCTATGAAAGTGTCGAAAAGTGAAAAAAAGTGAGCGAGTCCATTTCCCAAGAAGTGGGACGTGAGGGGGAAAACAGTGGTCATGTTTAAATTCGGAGGGACATTTTACACAAAAGTATGTCGAATGCATTTTGAAAAGGGGGAGGGGGTTCCATGCAATTTCAGCCTGACGTAAAAATGGCTACCTGTGGTTACCTTGTAGTGATTTACTCCCCCTCCCCCCGAAAAAATAAATAATAAAATGAATAAATAAACTAGAATTTAGAAAACCAACTTGGTCTAAGATAATCGAGGTTCAATTTAACGACTTGTGAACTTCTCCATTTTTGGCAGAATTTCCTCCAATTTTCCAGAAAAAGAATTTTTTTTTAGAGATTAGCAGATTCTCTAAACGTTCTTCTGAAGATGATGAAGTTTATTAAGATCTTAGAAGAAACATTGTTAGTCCAGTAAAATTAGCATTTTACTTGGAAAAAATTTAAAAAAAAGGTTTTTCTTCACAGAAAGCTTTGTTGTGTCTTCCTTCAGCGACATCTCATAAGTCCCCGACTTTTCGCTGTGCGCTTCCCCCTTTTTGGCGGGGAGAAGGGGGGAAGTTTCAACTTTGCTATCTAGGAAAGTGAGGTATAATTTCTAACTTTTTTTTTATACGCTGAGTCGAATTAAATATAACCAAATCGATATTACAAATATTTAAAGAAATTCTGGCATAAAAACCAATTTTTAAAACGGATTAGGAAATACTTGTTTCATTGTAACTTAAAAAAATTTTCTCTAAAAAATTCAATAACTTAGATTTTTCTTCACACAAAGGTGTGTTCTGTCTTCTTAAATGATACCTTAAAAGAGACTTTTTCCGTCGCAAGCATTCCTCGTTTTTTTTTTTCTTTTTTTTCGGGGAAGGGGGGGGGTAAGTCTCTCACACAGTCTCAATTTTAATATCCGCCATAATTTGAACACTTTTGTTCCGTTCCATGAGTGTTCAGAATACAAGGAGTTCACTGTACCATCGAATGAATCAGTTACAAAACACAAAAAATGTCAAGTTAGGGAGATTTTTAAATTTTTGTTGATGAAATGATACCTTTTTTCAGACAAGCAAGTCTTTCAATTTATTTATTTCTCTAATGTTCAACCAAAAAATTAAGCGACATATCATAATGACTAAACTCTCTTTCTTTCAAAAGCATTAGAGATCGTTCACAAATGATAAGGGGGATGGAAATAGTGACAGCTTCTGATAAGGAGAGCACAAGAAATATCATATCACTTTTTTATATAACAATATGTATAAGGGCCATTCCACGGTCACGTGCGGGACAAAAATACGCTTAAATTTCATAAACATTTCTTCATATCTCTTAATATTATGATGAAACAGGGGTAGGCATATTTTTTTTTAATATTTACATTTGATACAAAGATACTCCTGACACAATTATATTTTTATTGAACTGTTTTTTTCATTTAAAATGAAATTCATTTAATTGCGTCACGTGCGGGACATCCAAAGTCAACATCTGGTAACTTGCTTATGAATAAGCTCATATTTTTGCCCTACTAATACAGCAATGACGAAACAAATCGAAGATTTTGAAAGCTAGGTTCCAACGTTAAAGAAACATATCTTATTAGTTTAGCAATAATTATTTAAACCATTGAAAAAAATATGTATCTGCCCATTCCATTGAAAATGGTCATTTTGTCCCGCAAGTGACGGTTCCTATATTTCATAAAAAAGAAATAATTTTTGAAGAAAGTTTTTGCTCAAGAAGTGCTCACATGCGTTTGTGATTTCTTAAGCAACAAAATTTTGTTCATCATCCTTTTAAATGATTATTTTTTTATAAAATATATGAAGCATCACGTGCGGGACAAAATGACCGTTTTCCGTGGAGTGGCCCATAAGAACTACTAACGTGACATGTGACAAGGGGAGATGAGGAGGTAAGTTGAAGTCGTCATTTATAACCAGCTCCTTGCACTCAATGGGTTAAAATAAATAACGTATTTTTGTCACTATCAGCCGGAGCTGAAACTGCGCGGGAGAAAAATATACCAACTTATTGTCAATTTTTCGTATCCAGACTTCATTCTTTTTATTTATGATGAGCATGTTTATTTACAGGTTACAGAGAGATCTCCCTTTTTTTCTTTTTTTTAATTTATTTTTTAACATGAAATGATTCCCAGCAATGCACAAATAGAACTCTAGTAAAAACCTTTCACCTCTCGGAATACATTCAAATAAACCAAATCAATTGCAATGATGAAAGTTTAAACCAAGCAAAGCATTACATTTTTGAAATATGTAAAAAAATAATTGTTTTACTTACTTGCTATTTTTTTTCTACTACCTTTTATATTTGATATTTAATTGATATTTAATACAGTTCACTCTCAAATGTTCTAAGAAATGTCTTTTCACTTCGTTGACAACTACAAATTATCTTATCAACACATCGTATATAATATGGAGTATCTGCAAAAGTAGTTATTAGGTATAGACCAATATCCTGAGAGAGCTTTAAATAGTCTCCTAAATCGTTTAAACAAAACAGGAAAAAAAATTGCAACTCACATCTATTTTTTGTGACAAATATCCGAATTTGTCCCCCTCCCCTTTTTTCGAGATATCTACTTTTGCAGACACACACTTCATTTTTTCTTCGTTTAAGATTAAAGAAAATCATTTTACTGCTTGAAAATGTTCGCCATGAATACAAAACGCTCTTATTATTTCAAGCACGAATCTAGTTTCCATCATACCAATGTTGCCAATCAATCAGCAAATCAATAAATAGAGTTCCTTTTTGAAGATCAGTTTTAGTTTTGAATAATGTTTAAAACTTATCTCCATCCTTTTTAAGCTCCAAATGCAGAAACTTTACAAACACCAACCTAGCAATAGGTAATGATTCTGAATACGGAGTAGTTACACATAAGTGTAGTTACACATAAGTGTATCTGTTCTTCTGACAGTTAAAACATTGCTACAGTTTGCTACTTAAATATATTCTGTAAATAGTATTTCCTCCACACTTGACCTTCCACATCTTGACACCTCCACACCTTCCACCATGACTCCTTTTTTTTCAAGCGAAAACGTTCTCACAATATTTTTTCCTATAGAAATTATAACACAGCTAACTGCTGGATTAAAGAAGTTGATTTTATTGAAAACTATCATTTAAGTTAGGAGTTTTTCACTTCCTTCGGTCGTAAATGTCATTTAAAGGGCGTGCCGAAATTCTTACACTCATTGGTGTTGTGCCGTATTTTAGCTTTTCTTTTTCTATGGAACATCTTTTTGTATATAATGCGAGTTTCTTATTATTTTTTTTTCTCAACTGCATTTTTATGATGCGACTTTTTTATTTTCCCTTTCCTTTTCAGCTGATTTTTGTAATGCAAGACTTTTCAATTTTTCTTTTTCTATGAAACTGCATTTTTTCAATGTAAATTTTTCAAAACTTTTTCTTTCTCTACGGAACTGTGCTTTCGGAACGCGAGTTTTGAAGCTGGGTGGTTTCGCCTTCAGAAGACGTCTGTGCATCAGCTAAGAAAGACATCTCCACTTCATCCACATAGTGAACACCACTGATGAAATTCCGCCCTTGTTCTACTTCAGTGGAACCATTCGAAAGCCCCTTGCTTTCTCTTCCCACACTCTCACCCTGCAAAGCTTCACTAGAAAAATTGCTGTCGTCAGAAAACAATTCTCGGCTGTCCATTTTACCAGGATCTACTGCCGGATAGTTTTCGGGCAGTCTCTGCTCAGAATCTTCAAATCCAGTATCGAAGGAAAGGGACGGACTGTTGTAATAGACCTTATTGTAACCACTAGGGTTGGTCCTCCTGACCCGGTTCGAGCCAACGCAATAATAACAGCGGCATGTTTCCGTTTCGAATTCGAAAGAAAAGTTGATTGGGTTATATGGATTATACGGAACGAAATCGTTGTTCCAAAGAGGTACATGTCTTCCTCCACCCCACGCAACAGAACTTGCTTGCTCGTCATTTTCCATCTGCGGAACAAACCTCAAATACATCAGGGGCTGAGTCTGTTCTATCGCTTGCACGTCCAACACCGGCGCGTACTGTGCGCTGCTGGATATGTGCATCTGGGAGAGAACACCGTTGTGGGCCTCGACGCTTGGATTCACCGGCGCTTGGTTGCCCGCGACTTCTTGTTGAAGAACATTTGGGTTGGAAGACTCCATTCTGCCGATCATGAGTGGCGAGAAAGCAGAAGCATTATATACATCCGGCGTGTGAAGATAATCCATTCCAATTTGGGTATCAGAAAATCCTGAAATTGTCTGATCGGGGATGTATGGGCATGGCATTGGCGGGTACACAGGATTTCTATATTCATTTCTCAGGTCGAAGGGACTTGCTCCTGAATTCCACCATCTGGATTCATGTTTGTTATCTAAGAAGTTTTTCCAGCCATTTTCTCCAGTTTGGCTACTTTTCTTTTTGTCATTGTTTTTCTCTAATTCCTTTGCAGAAGCAGGCGATCGTTTTCTGGCAGGAGATTTGGGACTCTTATTGAACAAGTCCTTCGGCAGAGTAACGTACGAATGTTTGCTTCGCAACACGCACTGCTTCAACGCATCGCAGGACAGGTGGGAGAACTTGCAGTTCAGTCCAAAGCAACATTTATTTTCCAAAAAAAGGCGGCAAACGGTGTCCGGCACGCGATATTTCCCCTTGATGTGCGGGAAAAAGCAGTCGTAACTTTTGGCACAACAGTCAACGGCGTAATATCGGCAAACTATTTTGTCCAGGTTGAGTTCTGTGTTCGCCATTTTGAGAAACAGTTAACAGCAATTCGACATTCAATCACCTTTCTGTACGCTTTCTGACGTTACGAAACTGGACACACGAATACGAGAAAACATTGGTGATGTGACGGAGTTATCGCTGTTGGAAGCTCGCGCTAGTTGGCGACATTCTGGAACTGTATTGCAACCCTATTGTTTGCCGCCATGTTTGGTCAGAGTTACAGAGAAACTACTTATTTAAAAATACCTCATTATTTTGTCGTTTTAAGTTACTTTTTTCAAAAGCTAGCTGTTGAACAGGCTTAAAAGATACAATAAAATGCAGAATAAATGTATAAACCCATTAAAAATTAATAAAGAAATCAGCTGAAATGTAAAATAATTCCGCGAATAAAATCATACAACAATAAAAGTTCCATTGAAATGTTATAAAATAGTCGCTTAAAAGAAAATGTAAAAGAAAAACACATTAAAAAAATCATTAAGATGTATAATAATCCGCCAACTAAATTTGAAAAGGTAAAATTCAAATAAAATCTATACTAAACGACCAAATTAATACATCAAATCATTGAAAAACGTTAAAAGCTCAATTAAAACGTAAAATAATATGCCAGATAAATATATCATCAAAAAACGTTAAAAGTTACGTTAAAATGTAAAATCATTTTTTCCAAATAAATATGTAATTTAAAGAACATTAAAAGTTGAATTAAAATGCAAAAAATTTTCCAATAAAATTTAAAATGATTAAAGCCACAATTAAAATGAAAAAACCCGGCCAAATTAATGTACTAAACTATTGAATGACGTTAGAAGCTTCATTTAAACGTAAAAAAATATGCCAAACAACTATATCATCAAAATATTCTATTAAAATGAGGTATAACCTGCCAAATAAATTGTGAAGTAATCTGTCAAATAAGTCGAACAAATCAATGAAAAGCAATAGAAGATCCATTAAAATATAAAATGCTTTGCCAAATAAATATTTCATTCAACAAACATTTAAATTTGCAGTTAAAAACAGTACTTAACAAATGTACCAAACCATACGTCAAAATACTATAACAATATGCCAAAAAAACATATCTTCAAAAAACGTTAAAAATTCCATTAAAATGTAGAATAATATGCCAGTTAAACTAGTAGAGATAAAATTTAAAAGTAAAATAATCGACAAAATAAATGTACCTAGTACTTTGGAAACCTTAAAAGTTTCCTTAAAACTTAAAAAAAAAAAAAAGAAATATGCCAAATAAATGTATCATTGAAAAAACATTTAAATTTGCAGTTAAAAACAGTACCAAACAAATGTACCAAACCATACGTCAAAATACTATAAAAATATGCCAAAAAAACATATCTTCAAAAAACGTTAAAAATTCCATTAAAATGTAGAATAATATGCCAGTTAAACTAGTAGAGATAAAATTTAAAAGTAAAATAATCGACAAAATAAATGTACCTAGTACTTTGGAAACCTTAAAAGTTTCCTTAAAACTTAAAAAAAAAATAGGCGAAATAAATGTATCATTCAAAAAAACATTGAAAGCTGCAGCTCAGTTTTTAAATGTAAATCAAACATGGCGGCGGTATGACTGAGATATTTCTCTTTCTGCGAAGAAAGAGAGCAAGTCGCCAATACGCGCCAATTTTACTCTTACCTGGAACTGTAAATTTGCGTTATTTATGACGCATGCTCTTCGTTCGTTATGAAATTAAAAAATATATTTAACTCGAATATTGATCATTCTAGAGTGGAATTCAGCGACACTTATTGCAAAAGCGGCGGAAAAATAAAACCGAAACGCAGAATTAATCATATTTTTGTTTCTACGTGATACCTTTATGCGTCATATTTGAATAATGAAATACCTAAAAAAACAACTCAGTGTGTGGGAAAATAATTCTGTATGCGTCATTTAGGCGCAATAAAATCCGAAACATTGCGAAATTATGAAAGAATGTTTGGTAGATTTTCATTCGTTTTACTGAAATTCTCCTCCTTAATATTCGATGATTAATCTTGTTAAATATTCATCTTTATTCTCAGCTTCTCACTTTAGGAATCTGATGTTTTAGTTTTGCTCTCTGCTCAAACTTGCCGATTCATATCGGCAAGTTCTTTCTTTGCCACTAGTCCTCAGGGAAGTCGCAAACTTATATTTTTGAGCGGTAGTAAGTTCTCAATTTGTCGAATGGAATTCCAAATTTTCCGAATGATAAAATACAGTAGAACCTCTCAATAACGGACACTAAGGGGACCGGAAGCTTTGTCCTTCAAATAGAGGTGTCCCTTCTTCGGAGGTACATGAAATTATGCAAGCAGTATATTGACTCAGTATAACTTCGTACTAAACAAACTATTAGCATTTAAGATAAAATGCTAAAAATGATTTATACTGAATGCAATTCAAAAATAAATAAATTTCAAACGTTATTCTTTAAATAATTAAAATTTAATAAAATAATTTGGTATAGTTTTGTATTTTGAAGTAATTCCATGACTGAACATGAATGATCATCATGAACTTGTCGATTTCATGCAATTTAAAATTTAATATGATATAAGTTTCAATTAGAGTAGACGGTTTCAAGTTTTATTCACGAAACTATTCATGAGCCGTTGATTATCCTTCGGCTGCTAGCCTATTTGAAAAAAATACTACGAGGGGAAAACATGCATGCAAATTTTAGCAAGAAGTTCACAGTAGATCATATTTGTACACGTTAATGTCTAACTTAATTAGGTGTCCCTTATTTGCAGGTCTCCCTTACAGGAGGTACTATGTACTACTGTATGTTAATATGCACACGCAAGTACATCTAATGAAAAGGGACAGTCGGAGATTAGGGGCCATTCATTAATTACGTAAGAGTCCCGAGGGGGAAGAGGGTTATAAAAATCTTTACGTACCCTTACTTTGGGGAGGGAGGGGGCTCATTCTTAAGTAATATTTTCCAAGTCGACATTTTATGTCAGAGATCGCGAAGCCAAGTAGTTTGGCAGGGACCATATTTTATTTCCGTCTGGAAGGTAAAAAAAAACGTGTTAGGAGGAGCTGTTATTTTTTTTTTTATAAAGAATAAAAAGTAAAATATAATAAAAGAATCGCTCTATGTATGACATGTTTTATTTTTAATTAGTAGCTCATCATTTACAAAGAAAAAAAACGATATTTCTTTACACAAAAAGTTTAATAATAGTGAATTTAATAACGATTCCACTGATGTAAGATTCATTATTTTATTAGTTTGAAAACGAAATGGAATCTTACATAAGAATAGGAGGGGGGGGGGGGGTTGAAAAATCTTATGTACCCTTACATGGGGGGGGGATCAAAAATTGGTAAAATCACCCTTTTGTAATTAATGAATGGCCCCTTAGAAGACTGCAAAATTAAAAATATGTCTCCGCATTTGTGGGATCTGCAGACAAAATTCGCCGAACATAGAAGTTCTTGGGAGGGTGTAGGGACCTCCCATTGGAGTGCTCCTGAACCCACACGTATTTTGATAATGTTGGCTTTGATGTTAGTTTTAGCTAGTATGTGGTGTCTCTTTTGTGATTGACATGAAGCTTTAAATCACTGCTGCAACTCCGGGAGCATCAACTAGTAAAGAAATAAACTAAGCAAAAATTTTACATTTATCTACAAAGGGCACAAATTTTAAGATATTCCACAAAAAAAAATAAATAAGTAAATAAAAAATAAATAATAATTTGAATTTTGACATCTTAAATTCAAATTATGTTTTTCGCAATCACGAGTGTGTATGTATGTAGGCGTGTGTGTTTATGTGTGTCTGTGGGGTATGTGTGTTTGTGTGTAGGGGGTATGTGTAGGCATGTGTGTTTGTGTCTGTGGGTAGGTATGACTGTGTGGGTGGTTGTGTGTATGAGTGATTGTAATAGGGGGGGGGGGGGATATGTATGTGTGTGTAGGAATATGTGTTTGTGTCTGTGTGCAGGCATGAGTGTGTGGGTAGGTGTGTGTGTATGTGTAGGTGTCTGTATGTATGCGTGTGTGTGTATGTGTTTGTGCATGTGTGTGTAGGCGTATGTATGTGAGTGTGATTGTGTGTGTATGTGTAGTTGTGTATGTATGCGCGTGTGTGTAGGACATGGATGCAACCTGGAGACGGTTTTCGCTAGAGGAGCAGCATCGTGAGGAGCCGGTCGACGGTGATGCTGCAGAGGGTGCTGGTGGGAAAATAAACAAAAAAAAAAAAACCCTAAGAAAAAAAATTAGCGTTAAAAAAATTCATGTAGGGGAATGTGGGGCAAAGTGAAATAGTTAAGATGACTGAGCTCTTCCAAAATGAACAAACTGGAAATCTGTTTTAAAAATTAATAGTGCATGAAGAAAGAACATCCTATTTAATAATAAAACTTGCATTGAAACATTATTTTTATTTTTGGCAGTAAAAAAAAGTGAAAAATGTCCATTTTTTTTTCATGGGGCAAAGTAAATAATGAAATTTATTCAAATGAAATATTTTCTATTCGATAGGGAAAAATACTTTTTAACAAAATAATAAACAAATTAATCGATAATTTAGTAAATAAAAAGAAACAATAAACTGATAAATTAATTTATTTATTAATTAATACATGAGGGAAAATAAATGAGTGAATAAAATAGTGAATGAATATGAAAATAAGTGAACGAATAAGTGAATTATTAAATAAAGGAATGTAAATAAATTAGTAAATAAATGATTACATAAGTGATTTAGTAAATGATTGAATGAATAAATGAAGTGAACTGTTTCACTTTGCCCCAGCCACTTTGCCTCGCATGCACTTGACTAATTGGGAAAAATATTAAATAATACAAATAAGCGAAATATTAACTAAATAAATGCTGCACCGGTAATTAGAAGGTCCCAATTAATACTTAAAATTTTAATAATATAAACATTATCATTTGATAATCTTATATAATTAAAAACCGAGCGTATGTATCTATCTATGTACCTATGTATCTATGTAGTCATCTATGTCCAAGTTTCTTCTCCCGAACGACAGTGAACTGAACATCGAGCCAGGTATCGATAGATTTCTAATTTTCCTGTCTTTATGTTTGGCTATTTAAATTAATCCTCCCATAATAATTAGCGGAGGTATCAATTAAAAACTATTCATTATGACACTTAGATTTCCACGTAAAATCCCTATTTTTCGAAGGCTTTCCTCCATTCAAATTATTATTCAGTGCTTCATCTCCACTTTCCGCAACAACGCTTTGATTAAAATTTATAGCGTGAAGAAAATCATTGAGACGAAAGATCTGTTCCCATTTTCGTTACTCGAATATGAACAAATAAAATTTATGCTATTGTTTTAAAGGCTTTTCCTGTAATCGGGGGATATATAAAATGTTTACTTTTTGGTCATTTCTTCCGCAATCTGCCGCAAAATTTTACCGACTTTTTTTTTTTTTTTTTGTTCAAGCCTGATTGTTGAACACGCGTTACTAGACATAACTATTACTTTCGAGGTGCACCGTGCAAAGCTGGGCGACGCAGCTAGTCTTATATAATTAAAAACTGAGTATATATGCATCTATGTATGTACCTATGTATCTACGTAGTCATGTATGTCCAAGTTACTTCTCCCGAACGACAGTGAACTGACCATCAAACCACGTATCGATGGATTCGTCATCTTCCCTGTCTTTATATTTGGCTATTTAGGGTAAAAATCCTCCGATAATAATTAGCGGAGATATCAATTAAAAACTATTAATTGGGAAACTTAGATTTGGACATAAAATCCCTATTTTTCGAAATCTTTCCTCCATTCAAATGACTATTCAGTGCTTCATCCTTAACTTTCCGCAGCAATGCTTTTATTAAAATGTATAACGTGAAGAAAATCATTGGGACGAAAGATTTGTTGCCGTTTTTTGTCTCGAATATGAGCAAATAAAATTCTGGGTTTTGTTTTAAAGGCTTCTCCTGTAATCGGGGGATTTAAAATGTTTACTTTTTGGTTATTTTTCCGAAATATGCCGCAAAATTTTATTTATTTATTTATTTATTTATTTATTTATTTATTTTTTTTTTTTTTCAAGCCTGATTGCTGAACACGCGTCACTTGACATAACTTTTACTTTCGAGGTGGACCGTGCAAAGCCGGGCGACGTAGCTAGTATCAAAATAATTTTTGACTCACAGCAAAATTTTACAATTTGAGTGTCAATTTTTGAAAACTGCTTGTATAATTGTATGCTTTGATTTTCAGAGGTACTTTTTTCTTGACGGAAATATACTACGCATGTTACTAAATAGTTAAAATATTACTAGGTGAGTGGGGCTAAAAGCGGAGTAAATATTTCGCCATTTCACTTTGCCCCACATTCCCCTACATTGCTTCTCAGATCGGTTATATTGTGAGTAAAAATGTTTGAAGCCCTTTCTGTTGCGTGAAAATAGAGCACTTCAACTTAGCTGGATCAAGCGCTCAATTTTTTATGTATTTTGATAAATCTTTAGATTTTTTAAAGAAAATGAGAAAAACATTTTTTTTTCAGTAGTTTCATATAAAAAGAGTTGAACTTTTCCTGCAAGCACCGCTGACATTAACTTATTTTAGATAACTCAAAAAATGCTCTCGAAATTCGCAAATCAAACGTTTTCCTAACAGACCGACGAAGACATACTTCCTCACCTCTCATAAGCCTAATTTTTCAAAAAAACTATGCAACAAAAAGGAACTTTTTGTCTGCCTACTGTTTTTATTTGTCAATTCTTGCTAGTTTTGAGTCGCAGAAAACGAATAGATAAATTATTTTTGTTTTGTTAAATCTCGTTTTCAAGATACACAAAAGCCCACAGGAGAAAGATGCATAGCAAACCACTCATTCACTGGGAAGATAAATATAAAGAGAAAAAAAAATCCTGTGCACTAAATGTAATTAATAAATAGGTCCCGTTTCGTTAAGCAATGGTGATTTTTCAGAAAGTCACGGTTGCTTTTAGGCTATTGCAGTAAGCTATACTTTGCATCTACTATACTGCCTTGTGCAGGTAAAGGGCAGTAACTGCAAATTTTTCATTTTTCATTTTCTTGCATTTTTGTCATCTATTGTACGTTATCTTTATTGCACAAGCTCGCTTATTTGGTTTCCGCTGAAAAAAAGGCGCGAAAAAGACGTCCAATTTCAACTTTCTCCTATTGTTAGTATTGAATCCAAAACGCGCTTCTTCAAATATCTCGAAAATTCATTTCTGCAGATACTGCCGTTTATCTGCACACGGCAGTATACTTACCTGAGCTATACTTTACTGACTGCTTCTTGTGGTTCAAAGACAGATCATAACTTGTAGTAGTCCAGTAGTATTTGGCTAGCATTAAATCAGCTCAATGATCCTGATATCCGCGATCCATTGCATTTCAACTTTCTAGAACATACTATTCCTGAGTTATGCGACATACATACGCACATACCTACATACAGACGTCACGCGAAAACTCGCTGTAAATAACTCGGGAATCGTCAAAATGGATATTTCGGGCGTCTATATGTTCTTAGGTACATATGCACGTGTGGTCGGGTCGAAAAAAAAAAAACTCAACATTCATTCGAGGGTGAGCAAAGCGAAAATTAAGGTCGATTTTGAATGAAAAATTTTTGCGAATACAATAATTCCTTTTTTGTAAAAGGAAGTAGAAACACTGATTTTCATAATTGTGCGGATTTGAAGGGCCGTTAAAAATTCTTTCCTCATCCTCAACTTGGAAAGCTCTAGGTGCGGTATTAGTTAATTGTCTTTGTTCACAGTTTTCTCGAAGTTCTTCATTATTCCCATAACCAGGGGTCGAAGTTTAGAAGACGGTCAGTCCCAGAAGTAGTGTACCTATCTCCCGGGAAACGAGCTGATGTGTGCATCACATGACTTCCTTTTACTCCAATTAAAAGATAATAGTGCCTCGGAGTGCGCAGAGAAACACTTTAAATATTTTCACCCCAAGTTTGTCGCGAACCGAAGCAAAGAAAACGTTTTATACACATAAATTTTCCCAATATTGGCAGTTTTGATGTGATTCAATGGTTAACTTTCTAAATATGGCCAAATTGAAACCAACTTAAAAAAAAAAAAAAAAATTAATTTGAATTCTGAAATTTTGAATTCAAATTATGTTTTTCGCAATCACGAAATGAGACAGGACCCTACTCATTGGAGTTATTGTTTCTAGAAACAGCTCCTGTCCCTCCCCCCCCAAGCCTGCCTCTCCTCCTGGGCGGTTACGTGTGCATAGTTATGTGTGTAAGTGTGTAGGCTTGTGTGTGTGCGTAGACCTGTGTGTATGCACGTAGGCGTGTGTGTGAGTGTGTGAGCGTGCGTGTGAGTAGGACATGGACGTCTCCGACCAGGAGAAGCGGATAGCTCAGGACCGGAGCAGCCGCGCCGCGCCACCTGCAGAGGACAGTAGGCGGTGGTGCTGCAGAGGCTTCTTGTTCAAGCTGAAAAAGGCACGGATCATCAAAAACGGTCAAATGAGAACAATGAGCAATCGTGATTGCTCAAAAAACCCTCTAAATTCGTCGCCAAGTTGGCGACAAAAGTTGACGACCAAAAACTTGGCGATAGATCGCCAATTGTTTGCGAAATTATAGCACCGCTTGAGTTTACATTGAAATTAACATTGATTTTACCCCAAAAAGGTGTAAAAAACTTATTTTGGAACATCCGAATGCAACCAAAAGAGAAGGTGCGCAACTAGACCCCACTTGGAGTCTATGTACCAAATTTCAGCTTTCTGGGACTTACCGTTCTTGAGTTATGCGAGAATACATACATACGCACATACGCTCATACATACGTATATACGGACGTCACGAGTAAACTCGTTGTAATTAACTCGAGGATCGTCAAAATGGATTCGTCAGGTGTCTATACGTTCTTAGGCATGTATCCACGTGTGGTCGGGTTGAAAAAAAAAAATCAATATTCATTCGGGGGCGAGCAAAATGGAAATTAAGACCGATGTTTGAGCGAAATTTTTTCCCGAATACAATACTTCCTTTTTTGTAAAGGGAAGTAAAAACGAGCATTAATGAGATTTCACAATCCCTATTGGCACTGTATCTCGAAAACTAAAGCTAATCTCTACTTTTTATGGTGATTTTCGAGTTTAGCGAAGCAAGATATTTCGGAAACAGCTATTTTTGAGCCGGATGCATTTTTAGTGTTGACTAGTGCAATCATACATCATCACACTTATATTCCATATTTTCTCTTGTGGTCGATATTGGCGCGGTGGTTTATCATATCGTGTGAGCTGAAGATAAGCTCAAGGAGCGGGGAGGGGGTGAGACGAAAGGCGGCTCTCCTCTGAAGTGTCACTGATTAAAAAGAGAGTGAGACCACACACACACACGCTTACGTGTTTTGACGTTTATTACGCTTCAGGAAGTCGCTTTGTTTATTAGAAGTGGAAGTGCAAAGGTTAATCAAGCAGACAGGCGTTTTTTCCGTGGAGTTATTTACTGGAAGAAGCGAAAATATGCCTTATAAAAGAATAAATAATGCACAGCTTAAATGCAGTCGACGCTCGATTATACAGACTTCTTATCTTACGGAACACTCGAGATTTTACGGACTTTTGCTGGTCTCGAATCATAGTTTCAGCAATATTTTTTAATTTTTTTTTTTGCAAACCAGGAATGGCAGAAATCCTTTTCTTACGAAATCGACTAAGGTCAAGTAGCTAATTTATTAGCACTTATTGCAGCAGAAAACGAAATTTCCACTGGAAAAGCTGATTTTTTTCATTTTAAATTGTAATTTGATCTTCCCCGCGTTTGATTTGATTTTCGTATGGAAAAAAGTTCTTGTGTAAAAGTGGTTAGAGTACCTCCATCTTTCAATCTGAATTTTAGGATGTCAATGTTTAGACGCTTTTTAAATATTTTTTAAAAGTATTATTCGAATGAATTGATAGCACTTTCCATGGAAATATGCACACCGTGCGTAGCACAGTGGTTTCGATACATAATATGTAGAGTCAGACCTCGATATAAGGCCACTCGCCTATAAGGTCACCCCTTATATAAGGTCACTTTTCTAAAGTCCCGGCTCACTGAATTTACAACGGAATTCTAAGTAATGTCTTATCGGATATATGGTCAAGTCATGATACATTAATCGCTTATAAGGTCACTTCTGTCTGATTTCTTTCAATGATTTCAGTACTTAATAGACTTCCAAGAATTCACTTCTAAGAATTTTCCTCTTTACGATCCTTAAAAAGTGAAAATTCTTATTCCCATTGACTAGCGTGTAGTGCACAGAATGCACTTGAAAGTCAGTATTATGACAGTGACCCTAAAATATGAAGCAGTAACGAGGGCATTCAGAGTGTATATACATGTTTATTCCCTTACACACATGTTATAAAACATACATGAATCGGTTATAATTCACCCGCTTATAAGGTCAGTTTCGTGAAGTCCCCAGGGGTGACCTTATATCGAGGTCCGACTGTATAATATTTCTAGTCTTTTAGAAATTGCCTTTATGAAAATATTTACTTCTTATTTCTCCGTGTTTTTTTCAGGGCTGTGGAGTCGGAGTCGAAGAGTCGGAGTCGGATAGATTTTGGGGTAAAGGGGTCGGAGTCGGAGTTGTTCAAAAACATGCCGACTCCGACTCCGACTCCAGGCTTCTTATTTTCTTTCCTTTTCACTGATTCTTCTTGCATTTTTTAAAAACTGACTACCAATTGGTTCGATTACATGTATAAAAAGATACTAATGTGAAAATAACAGCCGTTATGGCAATCAGCTAGCTTGAGTGCTTACCGAACTTTCTGTAGCCGTCCCCTAGTTTGCTTGCTTTTGAACTTAACTAATAGCAACTGTCAGCAAACGATTTTGTTGCCTAACATTTTCAATTAATCACTTTCAAATAAAAATAGAAATACTGTGTTTTATTCGATCCCAGTTATAAAATAGTAAAAGAAATGTAACAAATTAGTAAGTCGAGGCCCGTAGCTAAGGTTAAAACGTTTAAGGGTAATCGGCAAATTCAAAAAAGTTATGCCGCGAAACCACGAATCCAAAAGATCCGATGAAATAATCTCATGTTTTTTTTTTCTTTTTTAAGACTCTTTCTATAAGCTTGGTTCTCACTAAAAAGTATGGAACAAAATAAGTGTAAATGATTTCTTGATTACAACACTCAATAATAGCAGTTAATCTTAAAATCTTCATATTAAGGTTAATTTTAAAGCAGCCAATAAAATTTAAATTAAAAATTTAGCGAAGAAGAAATATAGGTATAGTAAAAGCTATTCGTATAAATTTGTATTTGTATAAATTTGTATAAAATTAGCTCCTGACGTATATGTGCCCTATTTTCGCTGAAATTTTATTGATGAAATATAATTCAAAATATATTCGCGAAAATTTTCAGAATTAAAATATTTATATTTTTTTATAAACTCTGAAATTAACTTGTGGTGTCATCTACCAGATGGGTGTCACCCGGGGCAACCACGCCCTCTCAAGAACTGGGATTTAGAAAAAAACCTTTTTTTCTCTCAAGTTACAGCTTTCAAAAATTGAAAGCACACGATTTGATCAATATCAATTTGTTAAACATTAAAGGGGGGAGGGCAAATTACAGATAATCCTTTTCAAATTTTTTAAAAGGGATTTTTAAGTCATCTCACTTTTTAACTCGTAACTATTGGAAAATATGATTTTTAAATTGAATTTCTAACGTTGTATGCGTCTTAGGTTTACAATACAAAACAAAATGCGAAATTTTCATAACAAGGAATTAATATTTAAATCTCTTTTTAGAGGTTTCTCCCCTTCCCCTGAAGGTAGAGAGGGAGTTGAGAAAATAAAATTGAAAATATAAAATAAATACGGAGTCGGAGTCGGAGTTGGAGTCGGAGTCGGGCGTTTCAAAATCCAGGAGTCGGAGTCGGGGTCGGAGTCGGCCATTTTCCTTCCGACTCCGCAGCCCTGGTTTTTTTAGCATTAGATGAGTCAAAGATATGTGCTACTGCAATGTTTAGCACAGGACCACGAAACCTTTTGAGCAGTTTAGATCTTCATCTCTTTTTTATACAGAGCGTGTCATAATTTCATCCACTGTTTGGAAGGACTATAATACTCCCCCCCCCCATCTGACAGACGTTCGCCATTTCCTCAATTATGAGTTTCTTGATTGTTGGATTGGACGAGCCTGTTACGACAGTCGTCTTCTGCCGTGGCCAGTACAATCTCGACGTTAGTCCCTAAAAATCCTTTTAAGGACTAACGTATTGACTGGGAATAAGTCCTTAGAAACCCCTATGAGAGTAAGGACAACAGTCCTTAAAAATCCCCATTAGCTCCCCCAAACTATCCATTAGGAAAAGAAAATAATCCTTAAAATTCCCTATTATGATGAGGGTATCTGTTTTAAAAAATCCATGTGCAACAGTTTTTAACCAAAGCAAACAATCCAATTAAAAATATTTATTGTTTGAAAAACCCCTTTCAGAATGAGAAAAAAAATTCAAAATAACGTCAACATTCTCTCTTTTAATCACCATTAGAATTGGTAAAATGGCGTTAAAAAATGTCCCTTTCGGATTATTTCTCCAAAAGTTTTCATCAGAAAAACGACGTCAGTACGTCAAAAATCACATCAGCATCAATAATCCGAAAACAACGTTAACGCAAATCTAAAAGTCCCGATTAGAACAAAATGATTAGTAAAAGTTTCCATTTTTAATATGCTACTGAAATCTTTGATAATCTTCTGTCAGCAGAACCAAAAAATTAATGAATCGTGGAAAAATAAACAAAACGGGACAAAGTTTTAACTCTCCCGATTACAGTAAAAGCCTCTAAGCAAAAGCAAGGATTTTATTTGCTTCCACTCAAGAAAACAAATGACAACAGATCTTTGTTCTCAATGACTTTATTCACGCTAGTTAAAAGTGAACTCGTGGCAATTCTATGACCAGAAACCGCAGACGATTCTTCAAAAATAAAGATAAGCCTTGTTTTCTTTACTTACTAATAATGAAGCTGAAAGTCTCTCTGTCTGGATGTCAGGAGGATGTCTATATGTTCGGAAGATGTCTGGATGTCTGGATCTCTGTGACGCGCACAGCGCCTAGACCGTTCGGCCAATTTTCATGAAATTTGGCACAAAGTTAGTTTGTGGCATGGGGGTGTGCACCTTGAAGCGATGTTTCGAAAATTCGATGTGGTTATTTTTCTATTCCATTTTTAAGAATATAACTATCATAAGATGGACGAGTAAATTACGAAATTATCATAACGTGGAACCGTAACATGGGCACAAGCCAATTGGCGAGATACGAAATGATCATAATGTGGAACCGTAATATGGGTACAAGCCAATTGGCGAGAAAATTCACCATACATTATTTGTAAATGTACAGCCGAACCAAAAGACCTTTTAATTTTTCTATTATGGGCAAAGCCCTGCGGGTACCACTAGTAGAATATAAAATCAACTTAAAATGAAGAATTAAGGGTGTTTTAACTAACACTCGAACTTCTGGCAAAGCTCACATTATGCGGCATTTTAAGGGCTTTAACATGCTGCAAAAATCGAACAAATGTAAACTTTTTTCCGAAGAGATACTCTCAGATTTATGATTTTCTTTCAAATTGGAATAAAAATCATGGAAAAATTTTTCCTCAATGAAAGGTACCCTATGTTCATCCCGGCACCCCTGACAATGGGTGTACAAAATTTTATTCTATTCGTTCTGTAATGCTTTTTCGGTATGCTAAAATAAGATGTTTGTGAAGCACAACAGACGATACATTTACAGACGACAGTAACAGTACCTGAAAAAGAATCTTCATCGCAAGCACTAATTAAAAGTATTAAAATTATGCTTCATGGTTACAAAGAAAAACACACTAGTTATTTTTTTGTATGCACATTTATTACGCTTCTTTTTACAGCAAAAAGTATCGCTTGCATCTGAGATCATTAACGTTTGTGACCATTTCGGTTCACATCAATAAATCAACAAGATTTATTTTTTAAAAATATCATTGCATATGCTTTTTACAAAGCTTCCTCCCTCCTTTTTCTTTTTTTCTCTCTTTTTTTTGTTTGGTAATTACTTACAAAAGTAGATCGCTATTTTTATATGAGATCATTGCAACTTTCTAGATGAACATTATCATAAATAATGAACATTATTTGCGTCATTTATCATCATTTCACATCATTTGTATCACCATTACAATGATTACATCATAGACAGTTTTTTTTTATATATATATAATTATTACTCGTATTTTTTATTTTTTTACAAATATAACTTTATTATGCGTTAAGCGAAACATATAATTTCTTTGATATTTCACGGATTTAATCTTTATTTCAAGGACAACTATTTAACAATTATTTAACTATTCAAGCATACAAGAATATTTTTATGAAACTTAATGAGGCATGAGTATTAATTTCAACAAAATAGGAAACACAGCTTTTTTATAATACATTCAGTTTTTTTTTTTTTTTTTTTTAACGATAAACGACGTTTTGGCTTATATAAACATGTACTACAATTGTACATGTGTCTCAAGTATCACAAAGTACAGCAGAGACCGATTATCGTGCCGATCATCGTTTTTCCTTCAAACATTTCCAAGAGAGAAACTTTCACTTCAAAACATTTTGTAAACAGAAAAAACCGCAAAAACACGCGTGCTGATGGGAAGCAAAGAATTGGAACTCCGTCTGTCTGCTACTTATTTGTCCAGAACACATATGCCCGCAGTGATGTCACGTGAACAGAGTTCATTTCATTTGAAGCCCATACTTTTTTGTTAGTGCTTCCAACACACTGATCGAGGAAGGGAGGGGGGAGGACACAGTTTCAAAGTCACTTGAGGAAACAAAAAACAGTGACAGATAACAAATTCGGCAGATGAAACAGTTCGGTTAATTGAAGTTCGGATAATCGGCACTCTACTGCAATTACTATCATGGAAGCACACAGTTGGACAGTCAGAAAATACGGTGAGTGGAGAAGTTCATTCGAGAGCTTTCGATGAGAGTTTCTCGCATGGACATCTTAGCGACATCTATCACAGCTACAGCAGGCATTCACTCACACCCGTTCTCAATGCTTTCCTTCTGACTTTCTTCCATTCGACGAGTCTCGGAACACAGTACAAGTTCGGGTACCCCAGTACCCAATCACCGAAAAACAAGTACTCCCCATTTCCTGCCTTTGTGCCGCAATGCAAGGGCCTGTGCAGGACTATATTTTGGGAACTCCCTGTAAGGCCGGAGGAAAAGTCCGAGGAACTGGAGAATTTCCCCTGTTCGTTGGTGGAAAAGTCTGAGGAACTGGAGAATTTCCCCTGTTCGTTGGTGGAAAAGTCCGAGGAACTGGAGAATTTCCCCTGTTCGTTGGTGGAAAAGTCCGAGGAACTGGAGAATTTCCCCTGTTCGTTGGTGGAAAAGTCCGAGGAACTGGATAATTCCCCCTGTTCGTTGGTGGAAAAGTCCGAGGAACTGGAGAATTTCCCCTGTTCGTTGGTTCTGTGGACGTGAGAAACCCTGACGGTCAGTTCCGTGGTCTGCAGAGGTTTGTTGTGAAATAAACTGGCAACTTCACCTTGGATCACTGGAATGGAATGAAATAGCATGATTAAATGGTTTTGACAAAGAAGCACAAGTGAAACAAGTTAGGTAGGGAAAGTGAGGGACAGTGAAATAGTGAGGCAAAAGGACATGGTAAAGTATTTTTAGTTTGCAGCGGTACTTATCTATCAATATTTTAACTATGTTCCTAATCACATAGCTGATGCCGGTCAAAAAAATAAACAGCTCTAAAGATCGAAGAAAAAAAAACTACCAATCATTGTCCAAATTCGATACACGTATTGTAACTTTTTGTAGTTTATCACAAATGTTTTTCGCTATTATTGAACGATAAAGTTTTTGTAATTAACATTTCAAAAGCATTATTTGAGATTTACTAATGCATGCAGTGCACAGTGCATTAGGGGAAAGGGGAGCACATGTGAGCACGGAGCACATTTGAACATAGCATGTTTTACTAGGATAATGTCAAGCAAAAATTCTTGAAAAATTCTCAAGTAATGGCAGTACCAGTCCTCCCTCTTGGCCGAACTTTTAAAGCAATGAACCTGTTTATGTTTCAGTAGTGGCAACTTCTTTGTTTTAGCTGGTTTAAAATTGGAATAGAAAAAGAACAAAATCGAATTTTCGAAAAATCGCTTCGAGGTGCACACCTCCAGGCTACAAACTAACTTTGTGCCAAATTTCATGAAAATCGGCCAAATGGTCTAGGCGCTATGCGCGTCACAGACATCCTACAGACAGACTTTGAGCTTTATTAGTAACTAGTGGTACCCGCACGGCTTTGCCAGTAATAGAAAAATCAAAAGGTCTTTTAGTTCGCCTGTATATTTACAAATAATGTATGGTGCATTTTCTCGCCAGTTGGCTTGTACCCATGTTACGGTTCCACGCTATGATAATTTCGTATCTCGCCAATTGGCTTGTGCCCATGTTACGGTTCCACGTTATGATAATTTCGTAATTTACTCGTCCATGTTATGATATTTTTGTTCTTAAAATTGGAATAGAAAAAGAACCACATCGAATTTTCGAAAAATCGCTTCGAGGTGCACACCCCCATGCTGCATACTAACTTTGTGCCATATTTCATGAAAATCGGCCGAACGGTTTAGGCGCTATGCGCGTCACAGACATCCTACAAACATCCTACAGACATCCAGACATCCTCCGGACAGAGAGACTTTCAGCTTTATTATTAGTAAAGAAGAAGACTAACTAATAAGATGAACTAGGTTAATGCAAACCATTGTGCGAACATTCAAGTAAATTTATGATAGTGTCTAAATTTTTTAGTTACATTAAGAATCCCTTATTTTTGAAAATTCATTCTAAGGTAGGTGACGGAGCACTTGTGAACACAACATATAGGGGCACATTTGAACAGTTCTCATGTCCTCTCTGCAATATAAATATTGGTGTAGGGTTATCATCAGTGTTAAAAATACTGTAAAGATTTATAATTCATATTTTGCTGCAATCAGTTTGTAAATTTATTGCTAATTATTATTATATTATTATAAATAAATTAACTTATTTATTATGTTTCTTTTTTTATTATTATTACTATTTTGTTCTTGAATAGTTGGCCAACAATTGTGATATAACGTAATAAGAAAAAAAAAAGAAAAAGTATTTTCCTTTGACTAAAAACTAAAGTGTTAAATAATTTTACATCTCATCATCATATTCCGTATCAAACTTAAAAGAACTATATAACAAGAACAAAGTTTATATAATAAAATATTCTTTGTATTGATTAGTCTTGTAAGTGTTTTTCCTGTCGATCCTGGGATTAGGACATGCTACGAAACTTTAAAATTTGATTGTGAGCAGAGTTATACAGGGTGTTCCGTTTTAACCTGCAAGACCTTTATTTTCCAACCGTTATTCCTAGATGTATACTTCTAATTGCAAAAATGTTCAAAACTAGATGCAGGGTTAAGAAATAGAAAATTTGTAGTAAAAATTAAAATAAGTCAAAAAATACAAAATTTAACTTTTTATACTGGCCCCAGGTCTCCTAACTTATACTTCGGGAAATAATCTCCATTGAAAAATAATTCCAACAAAAAAAAAAAAAAGTTTGAAATTAGTACTACCAATATTCATCAAGATATGAAACTCGGCGTTTTGTGACTAAGACCACTTTTCACTCGCCGTCAATAACACCTTTTGGGGGGGGGGGGGTGGAGAAAGCGGTTAAGAAGTGTTTAAAAAGGTATCTGTGTTATAGAGTGTGGTTTCTCAAACTGTTCAAGGTTTTGTCGTGTGTTTTTACGTATCACGGCATAACATTTGCATTTATTTTTGAATAGCAATTGAACAACATAAATACCTTGTTTTTCTTACTTTGACGACCCGTCATTCTTCTGAAAGAGCGCTTAAGTTCCAATCTCATCTTCTGTAGGGTCCCATAAAACTTTGAACAAGAATATCTCTTTGAGTTTTGATAACGCAAATTTCAAGTTTTTTGTGTCAGTCATAGTTTTCAATGGAGATTATTTCTCTAATCATTAGTTAGGGGACCTGGGGCCCGTATAAAAAGTTACATTTTGTGTTTTTTGATTTATTTTTATTTTCACTTCAAACTTTCAATATCTTAACTCTGAATCTGATTTTGATTATTTTTGCAATTGGATTGGCCGATGCACCATGTGGGAAAAAAGTGAAATTCTATGTCAATCCGGTGGTTCAGTGGTAGATTCAGATTATCACGACTCGAAGAAAACTTAACATCTTTATTGAAGACTATGTACATATTTACATTGATGATTAAAGCCAAATCATTTATTCTAAACAGCGAACTACTCGCTTCCACGGAGCTTGCGCTCGTGTTTCGAATTCTATTCTATCTCTCAAAAACTCTCTGTGTTGCCACTAAATTTTTCCATAATCTACTTACTTAATTCAATAAGCGCTTGCAGCGCTCTCTATTGGAATAATAGGCGAGAAGGAGCATAGAACTTAAGTTTCTCTACAGTATACAACAGTTGCAAAAATAAAGGTCTTGCAGGTTAAAACGAAACACCCTGTACAGTTTGGAACCCGTGCAAGAATGTTTTTCACCCTTCCCTTCTTGCAATTATGTTCCATGGGTGAAAGCGAGATACGAATAACATGACAATACGCGATAGAGAAGCATCCCAATTCTTTGTTTATCTTTCCACACAAAAGCTTAGCCAGCATTTATTAGAAAAATCAAGAGCTCTTAGAATCATTACTCACCAAAGTCACTTGAACAGTATTGTCGAAGAAGCTGTTCTTCAGAGCAAGGCCGGCAATCTGAAAATACACATATGTTAGCATTGTATTTCCACTCATCTGCTCAAAATAATCATTATAAGATTCAACACTCCGAAACAATACGTCGATTAGGACTTTTTTAACAATCTCTTATATAATTAAAACCTGAGCGTACCTATGTACCTATATATGTACAAGCTTCTTCTCCTGAATGACAGTGAACTGACCATCGAACCAGGTATCGATGGATTCGTCATCTTCCCGTCTTCATGTTTGGCTATTTAACATAATCCTCCGATAATAATTAGCGGAGTTATCAATTAAAAACTATTAATTATGAAGCTTGGGTTTCAAAATCAAATTCCTCATTTTCGAAGACTTTCCTCCATTCAAATTATTTTTCAGTGCTTCATCTCCACTTTCCGCAACAATGATTTTATTAAAATGTATAGCGTGAAGAAAATCATTGAGATAAAAGATCTGTTGCCATTTTTTTTCTCGAATATGAACAGGTAAAATTCTTGTTTTGTTTTGAGGCTTTCCTGTAATCAGGGGATTTAAAATATTTACTTTTTGGGGGTTTTCCGCAATCTACCGCAAAATTTCACTGACTTTTTTTTTTTGGTTCAAGCCTGAGTGTTGAACTCGCGTCACTTGACATTCCTTTTATTTCCGAGGTGGACCGTGCAAAGCCGGGCGACGCAGCTAGTAAACTTTATGTTATGAACTGCTACAACTTGTAACAATTTTTGGGTTACCGTGAATTCGAGTAGTCCCTATGTCGGATGAAATACACTGATGTTTTCTTCCTCTTTCTTCTTATAGATATTTTTCTGGTTATTTGTAATTTGTTTCCAAATTTCTAGATTACAATTAATATTTCTTAGTATTTTTCAACTTCAACCCACTATATCTTAAGAATATCTGTTAATGAACTGAACAATTTTTAAACGATAAACATGAATGATATTATGATGATAAGTGGTTATTTGATACTAGAAAGTCGCCCGTCATGGTATGACGGGTGAAAATTTGCTTCTACATTTGAACGCAGCCATTGCCTGTTTGGTGATATTTTGGTAGTTTTAAGTTTTAAACCTAACTCCAGGGGATTAACCCTAACTCCAGTGGATTAAACCTGAACTAAGGTAGGTAGCGTTCATTATTGACCATTTTTACGTTTCTTCATTCAACCTTGTCACAATGAATCCTTTCCCTGCATGTCAAGCATTACCAAATCATATTATCAAATTATCATGCCGTGGCGCGAGCTTCATTGTTGAAACACGCGGGTTACTATCATCGGCTATTATTTATAAGAGAATTAGTGTACCTCTGCAACCATAAAGGGGATGCAGACAACTACTGGTGTAGGTGAATCATTTTGTCAAGAGTTGGAATCCCCAACCTTTTTCCAAGTTCAAAATTGCCAATCTTCCCCGCAATTGGAACAAGTCAGAAGCATAACGAATGTTTAATGTTTTCCTTCCATGTGTTTACTAAAAGAAATTTAAAATATATATACATATATATATTAATTTGAATTTTTGGCATCTTGAATTCAAATTATGTTTTTCGCAATCATGAGTGTGTGTGTGTGTGTATGAATGCGCGTGTGTTTGTGTAAGCACATGTGTGTGGGTGCGTGTGTGTGTATGTAGGCATGTGTGTGCGTGTTGTGTATGCAGTGCTGTGTGTGTACTCGTGTGTGCGTATGTAGTTGAGTTTGTGTTTGTGTGCAGGCATAAGTGTGTGTGTGTGTGTGTTTGTGTCAGTGAGCAGGCTTGAGTGTGTAGGCGTGTGTGTGTATGCCTGTGTGTGTAGGATATGGACGCAACCTGAAGGCGGTTTTCGCAAGAGGAGCAGCATCGTGAGGCCGGTCGACGCGACGGTGGTGCTGGCACAGGGTGCTGGCGGGAAAATAAAATGATTGGGATTCAAAACAGTCAAATGAGAACAATAAGCAATCGTGATTGCTCAAAAAAAATCTGAACTCCTCTCCAATTTTGAAAGTATTGCATCGTGCTTAACGTTTGGCTTTACATTCATCTGTCACTCTTCGATCATCCAAATTAGAACTTTGATGCAATACAAATGTTTAATCAGCTACGAATCTTTCGTTTTTCACACAAATAACACTGTGCACCAGCAATCTGTCTTACCTCAATCCTCGGTGCTTTGAGAAAGAACGAACCCTGAAAGAGGCCCTCTGAGCAATCGTATCATCTTTCACCACCCCTCCCGCCTCATGTTCCCTTTCCCTTTACCCTCTCTCTACTCGTGGCAGACGATGAAGGTTTTCACAGCTTTCACTTAGCTTTCTTTCTGGAGAGCAATCGACTCTCAATTCAAAAGTATTCAAAGCAAAGAGGACTAGAATCGAAACCTGCTGTTCTCGAAAAATTTATGTGGAGATACAGCAGACCCTCGTTTTACGCGAGTTTATTTTACGCGGTTCAAGATTTGACACCTTTATTTTATTTTACGCGGATGAGTTTCGTTTTTACACGGATGCGGCTATGCAAACAGATTAAATTTTCCCCTCTTTCAAAATCCAAACTTCTAAAAATTGCAGATTACACGTAATCATCTGCATTTTGATGTGCTAATAATCGAGCTTGGGCCACTGGAGACATTTAATGCGATTGGTTCCAGAACTCTTTCCGCATGTAAAGTTATTAAACTCACACAGTTGAGAACTCACTAGAAGAAGGTCTTTTAGGAGTGACAAAGGAGGCCAAAACCAACGAGGATTCCGACGTCGGTGACGCACGACCAAAAACGATCACATTGAAAATTTTGAGCCATTCCTAGACAATACAAATGATCTTTCTGATTTGTTAGTGAAGGAAGATTCCATCATGAATATGACGCAAGTGATCATGAATGCGTTAATACTAAAAAAAAAAAAAAAACTGCAAAAAAAAAATTCTTAATGACTGCCAAAAGACTACAGAACACGAAATTAATTTATGCTTTCTTTATGCATGTTGTGCATAAAAGTCGATATAAGGACACGTTAAACTTATTATACAATAAGTCATCTCTAGAATGAATTTTTTTTTATCTACGGATCCAACCCCCTATTTTAATACCACTATTAGGTCTCAATTTATGCGGTTTCGTTTTGCGCGGCATTTCCGTGGACCATAACCCCCGCCTAAAATGAGGGTTTACTGTATTTCTAAAAATGTTGAGGGTAAGATATATAGTATTAAAATAACAATGTTGCTGATGCAGTAACTAATCTTAAACGTTACTGTTGTTGGAGGGTCACCGAGGAGGGAAAAGAGTTTGTCCCTCATAAAAGCTTTCGTAAACGAATTCTCAAAAGCGCTTGAAAGATCTCTGTCTTTTAAGATCTCTTGAAAGACATTATTAAAAAAATAATAATTTGAAAAAAATCATGGCTTAAAATGTCGCAATTGCATTGCAACTAATTATCAACCAGTCTAAACGGAGAAACGTCTAACGGTTGATTCGGGTATTTCTAAAGAAGGCTTTTGCCCCTTTTTTGGGGGGAAATCATTGTTAATTTCGATGTAAACACAAGTGGTGTTATAATTTGGAGGACACTTGGCGGTATATCGCCAGTCTTTTGGTCGCCAAGTTTTGTCGCCAACTTCATGACAAATTTGGCGATTGTTTGAGCAATCACGATTGCTTATTGTTCTCACATGAATGTTTTTTGACGTTCCTTTGATTTTTCCCACCGCCACCTTCCGCACCATCACCGTCGAACGGCCGCCTCACGATGCTGCTCCTCTAGCGAAAGCCGTCTCCAGGTTGCATCCATGTCCTACACACACGCGCATACATACACAACTACACACATACACCTACACAAACGCATACACACATACACACACGCATACATACAGACACCCACAAAAACATGCACACACACATACACACAGCTACCCACACATTCATGCCTGCACACAGACACAAACACATATGCCTACACACATGCACATACTCCTTCCCCACAGACCCAAACACACATGCCTACACACACATACACATAACCCGTACACACAAACACATACCCCCACACACAAACACACACGCCTACATACACACACTCGTGATTGCGAGAAACATAATTTGAATTCAAGATGTCAAAATTCAATTTTTTTTTTTTTTTTTTAAATCTGGTTTTAATTTGGCCACTGTTGGTGATATTTAGAGGGTAAACTATTGAATCACATTAAAATCGCCAGTAATGGGGAAATGACATTTGATTGGAGCAAAAGGAAGTCATGTGATGCATCAGCTCGTTTTCCTATTATTCTTTACCGAAAATACCCATAAAATTCAACCTCACATCTTCGGATTCCCGATGCCAGAGAGAGAGGCGATCCCCGCCTTCGCCGAAGAAACAGGTTCCGAGTGCTTCGCCTGGGATCAACGGTGGGGTCACCGCCATTTCGGAGGCTCTCTTTTGATACTCTGTTTGCGGTTACAAATTGAGAGAGCAATTTACCGTTCCCTTGAGAGAAGGGCGGGACCGCAGAAGACGCGCACGCGGAGAGATAAATAAATAGTAATGGTGCCGGCCCGGGCAGACGATGCTCGGGGAAGATCGACTTTTGTTCCGCTTTTATCAATTTGGTACGTTCTTCGAAAGCGGAGAAAGAAATAGGAAACATTCTGTAGTGCGCGCTTGATCTGCTGGAATGGGACCCCACCTGATTTTTTTTACTTTGATGAATTAATTAGTGCAGCGGCGCAGCGAAGGGGGGGGGGGTTAAAACACCCCCCAGAGGTATTGCTTTTAATGTAAATGCGTATTCTAGTACAGTAATTAATGTATTGTTTTGATCAAAAGAAAACCCTCTCCAGAAGGTATTTTTGATCAAAAAAACCCCTTCAAAAGGCATATTTGACCAAAAAAAAGAAAAAAGCTTCCAGAAGGTATTTCTGATTTAAAAAAAAACCTCAGATGGTATTTTCGATCAAAAAAATTCCTTCAGAAGGTGATTTTGATCAAAAAGTCCCCTTCAAAAGGTATTTTTGGTCAAAAAAAAAAAAAACTTCCAGAAGGTATTTTTGATTTAAAAAAAAAACCTCAGATGGTATTTTCGATCAAAAAAATCCCTTCAGAAGGTGTTTTTGATCAAAAAACCCATACTGAAAGGTTTTTCTGGTTGCGCTAGTGAACACGTGCAAATAGTCACTAAAAGCAAGCACATATTCGAGGGGGGAGGGGTCAAAGGCTCTTGCTCCGAATTCCTACCTGTGTTCGAAAAATTGCACTTTGATGCCCTTCCCGATGAAAGACCCTCTCCTGAACCAGAAGCTTGCTTAAGAAAGCGATGAACGCGCAAAATGGATAAATGCAAGGAAAACTTTTTCCCGACAGGAACATAGACCTAGCAGGCCAGATGATAGAGTTGAGATCAGCTCTACGGACCAGATGCAACCCATGCGTTGGAGATAGAGCATTGCTACTTTACAATACATAAGCTTCGGTTTACTACTTTATTTGGGGTAGTAAGAAGCAAAGGGATGCAAGTGGACTAGTTTAAGTTTCGAGTAAAACGCGTTTGATGATCAGATCCTAGGTAGGCTTTCATTGAAATTTTTTTCTAAATCGTGCTGTACAGCAGCAACTACCAGGGTTACTAGTTCCATCTCTTGCCCCAAGACAGAGGAGAGGTTCACCTACCACGTCTACTGGTTATCTACAAATTTTTAATTTTGCCACTTGCATCCCTTTGCTTCTCAATGCCTCAATTGTACGTTTTATGCAAGCACGTTCGAGGTTCTTTTTTAAATAACCTGGCATAATGTATTTTACAATGATCATATACCTAAATAAAGATCAAAACATATTAATTGTATCAAAACACTTTGGAAAAAAAATATATACATAAAAATACTTATTTTTACGTAACAATGGGGTCACCTGTTTTTATAGTTTATGTGTGATTTTGTCACTTCTTTGGCGTCACTCCTCTGGCATTTTTTGCGCCACTGAAGACACATATTCATCTTACGATTATAACGCTCAATTTTTTTTTTTTTTTTTTTTTTGTACAAGTTGGTCATTTAAACTCATATATCATGACAAGCATTAAAAAGAAGCAAAACGGGAGAGATAGACTGGGAAAAAAGTGTAAAGCTAAACGATTACGTTACCAAAAAGTTAAAAAAGATCCGGTTAAAAATTTGGAGCTGAAAGAGAAAAAAAAAGCACAACTATTTGTTAAAAAAGCAAAAGGGACTAAAATTAAGAGAATAACTTAGATGACTCTGCCAATAGTGTCTCTCCCCATCATTTTCCTCTGGTGCCAAAAAAACTCAAACAATTAAAAAAAATCTTCTGGCCTTTATCTTTATGAAACTAAACAGAAGACTTTTTTTTTTTTGGGAATTAAAAAAAAAAATTATTTACCGCATATTCACTCAAATATATGCATTCATGCTACTTTATAAGCATACCCAATTCAGTTTTAATCATAATTATATCTGATTATAAGAATGTAAGTTGAATAATACGAGAAGTTTCTTTATTGAAGATCTACGATGCGACTCCTTCTGTGCAAAATGATGCATTCATTACTTTATTTATTTATTTTTCACAAAGTGAATTTTTTTTCGAACACAGCGCTTATAGAAGTGAGTTCTATACTCTGATTTTACGTCGAAAACTAAGAGGAACGAGCTGATGTGTGCATCACATGACTTCCTTTTACACTAATTTAATGTTATTTCCCCCATTATTGCAATTTTAATGTGATTCAATAGTTAACTTTCTTAATATCATCAACAGTAGCCAAATTGAAACCAGATTTTTTTTTTAAAATCGCCAAATTTGTCGCCAAGTTAGCGACCGACTTGGCGACAAACTTGGCGACCGAAAGACTGGCGATATATCGCCAAGTGTCCGCCAAATTATAACACCACTTGAGTTTGCATCGACATTAACAATGATTTTCCCCCAAAAAGGGGCAAAAGACCCCTTCCCAGCTAGAAAATGTTTGCACTTCTTTTGCAAAAAAGGGCACATTGCGAACACTTTGTGTATAAAAAGTGCACAACTTTTGAACACTTAAAAAAAGGCACACTTTTTGTGTAAACTTAGTGAGGAAAAAGTGAATAATTTTTGGATACTTCAAGAAGTATCCAGTTTTTGTGCAAATTTTTTGCGCAAAAAGTATATGAATTTTCAATACTTCATGAAGTATCCACTTTTTGAGCAAAATTTCGGGCACTTTTTATGCACACAAAAAAAAATGCACACTCTACTTTGTCACATTGTGTCATTTTGAAAATTTTTATCATTCATAAAAAATATTTGCCTAAATTTTTCAGGAAAAAAAATTAGTATAGCTATACATTTGTTATTTCCACCTGGTAATTTGTTGATATTCAGTACTTATTATTGTCAAAATTAATGCAGGCTGTGTAAAAATTCATGATTTTTTTTTTTTTTGGACTTTTTAAAAAACTATCTGAATATTTAGGTTTTTTTCAATAATGAAATTTCGATAAACTTGAACTTCATGCAAAAAAAAAAAAAAAAAAATCATAATGGCGCGTTAACCAATTTGAGAGAGGAAGGGACTATAGTGATCCTCGGAAAGTTGAGCTAAACCTCGACAATGTTTGCCTCTTGGAAAAAATTGAGTCAAAAAGAAAAGTGTTACCTATTTGAGCGGATTTGAGTTATAGTAATTAATGAAAGTAACCTAACTAATTTTCCAATTTAGAACTAAATACCCTTCGCTATTAGCCTCAAAAGAGGTAATATTGTCCAGGTCATAGTTCAACTTTTTAAAGGAGCATCTTTCCTGTTTATAGATTTTTCATTTATTTTGAGGGGGGGGGGATATCTAATCATATTCTCTTCCTCTAACTTTTTTTCTGTAACACCTGCTAAGGAAACTATTTTAATGTTCTTTATTATTATTTTTTTAAATGTCTTCTCATTTTAGGAATAGAAATGACTACAAGAGTTAGAAAGTAAAGATAAAACAAACAGCTTTATTTTGAGCAGATATTTTAGTTTACTGCACCCTAACCCCCTTTTTCAGAAAAAAAGCTAAAAGCAACACAGGCTTTTCCTACATTTTTAAAGAAAATTAATACACTATTATCAACTTCATTCTAACAGTAAAATTTAAGCATACCATAGAGGAAAGTTTTATTTTTAGGGACAATTTCCTTCTTCACATGTACTAAGTAAAACTATAAAAATTTTAGGATTATTAGGACCAAGTTCAAAATTTTAGGATTATTAGGACCAAGTTCAAAATTTTAGGAATTTTATGGCAATTTTTAAAATTTTAGGACAACTCCTAACCTGATTGAATTGTGCTATGTTGAAGGGGAGAATAAATAAGTAACAAAAATGATTATTTATTGATAGAAAAACAAATTTTGCACAGAGTTGCTAAAACTCAAAGAAAAGCCCTACCTGCAGGGGATGGAGAGCAGGAGGGAACTTGCTCTTGTACCTGAATGGTTGGCAATTTGCCAATTTAAAAGAACAACTTCAGGGAAAATGAAGTCCAAAAACAAAATATATAGCAATTTGTCACTGCTAAAAAAATAATTAAGCACACAAAAACAGGATTTGAGAAAAATCTTAACTGCTTCATATATACAAATAAAGCTAACTGCCTTAAAATCAAATCCAATTCATTTGCCCTCTTTGCATTAACTATGTGTCTGTGTGTTAACATGTAAAATTACAGCTTTAGCAAGAGAGAAGGTCATCAAAAAAAGACAAAAAAGAAAAAGATTGCTAAATTCAACAATTGAGTGGGGTATTAAATTTCAGAGTAAACGGCACATAACACAGGGCTACTGCTCAGCATAATTTATTATTGGAATTATATATTTTCCTTCATTTTCGGAAACTTGCACAGAAATATACTTATGGACAATATCTTTTGGTCTTATTAGAAGAACATTGTCACCAAGTTCATCATCCTCAATTAAATATATATCATGGCACAAGTTTCCAAGAACACTATCTTTTTTTTTAAAAATCTTTGTAGACAGTTTCCGTACTATGAAAAAAACTTCATTTTCCACTGCAATGATGTTTTCTACTTCTGCACATGAGTTATCACTGAGTGCCACAAGATAATCTGCCTGCTGAAATGGCTTACAGTAATTTTTTGTGCTATACATAGTATTTAAAAAAAGGGCCCTGCTGAAACTCAGTACAAATGAAAAATTACAACCAGTTTCTTTAAGCATAATTTCTTTTTCCAGCGGCAATTCCACAGTTTTTCCTTTACCGAAAAGAATGCACCCATTTAAGTTCAGCACTTTTTTTGTTAATGTTCGACCTCGTTGCATATTTTCAACGAAATTCCTTACAATATCATTTTTTATCATTTTGTCATCAGCAATAACCATTTGCAGTAAAGTTTGGTTCAAATAAGATGAAACAATTTGCAAAGAAATTGCTTTAGTTCCATGAAAAGTTTTTTTTAACTTTCCAAGCGAATCTTCAAATGCAAAACAGGAATGTGCCCAAAGTGGTCCCCATGACTTCACTGCATTGGGAAGGTGCAGAAGCAAATGAACATTGTATGTTTGCTCTGTGATTCCGTAAATATCGGGAATCCCAGCAACAAACTTCTTTAATGCGATCTCCGCGTGCACAATTTCCTCCTGACTAATTTGGAATCCAAGTAGGATTTTTATCGCATACACTAACAGTAACCAATGTTTATAAACATTATTGTCCAGGATATTCAATAATAAAACTGGTGACGCTAAAAGAAACACCCTCCACTCCGACGCTTTCCAAAATTTGATATCGGTAGTTGTCCTCAGTTTCCGTGTCATCTCAGTTGGTTGTTTTAGTTTCTCGATGCGATAATTTAGGGTCAGAATTTTTTCTTTGTTAAGAGAGTAAATTGCGTTAGATGTTCCAACCATAAGATTTGTAATATGCCGTGTGACACCCAATAACACTGAATGCATATAGTCGGGAACAAAGCTGTCGATAATGTTAAAATGTGGGTATAAATGCATTAGTTCTGAAAGTCCTTTAACCCCGTTAACAGGTTTTTGGTTGTGTATCGCCTGTTCAGCATATGTTATGGTTCTTCTTAATGTGCGCAAAACTCCATTTTCATTATATTCGTAAATGTGGCAAAATCCTCTGCCTTTCTCGATGTGCCTACCTTTCTGCTCGCAAAAACCACAACCAAACTTGCCGTTAAATTGGATGAAATTCTGAATTAAAGCTCTGGCAGGAGCATCGCATGTGGAAAGTATTGGGAATACCTTTGTATTAATTGTAGCACCCAATTCATTGACCCAATTTAATCCCTTACTGGCAAGTTCTGTCATTTCTTTCACGAAGGGTTTTAAAAAACAGTCATTCATTAGAGGTTTGTCTCTTCCGAACCATAGACCACAAACAATTATATTTTCTTTTCTTTTTGTTGGAGGCAATTCATTGATAATACACTGTATAGGCCATATGTTGTATTGAGCTTTTTTGTGCATGGGAAGGCCATCTACATTGAATTGGACCGATATGTTGTTAGGGTCCTCTAAACCTGGCACTGACGAATATAAGTTACCATCTAAAACATCTCTGTATTTCTTACCTAAAGCACAGTTAAAATCGCTTTTATATTTTTGTACATCTGACATAATATTGTTGTTAATAAGTTTAAACTTAATTTGATCCATTAGAGGCATGTATAGAAAAAATTGTCCTGATTTCATATTCGAGTTAGCGTCAAATGCAACTTGACATGATACACATTCTTCGGGCTTTTTTTTATCTGTCATTTTACAAAGATATGTCTTACACTTCGAACAATATAAGTGTACTTCACACGTTTTGTCAAATGAGGAAACAATTTTATTGGAAAAAATGTGAAGCGTAGGTGGTACGCTACATGGTGGTAGGAGAATCTGCAAAAGCTGAAGAAATGCTTCTATGCATGTTTTCGAAAGATTAAATCTTACGATGAACGATAAGATTAAAATGAATGCTTCAACATTCGAAACTTTAGCCTCAGGGAACAGAGGCTCATCTGGGTTTTCGAGATGAATGCCTGATTTTGGCAAATGTTCCTCTGTGTTTTCAAATTCATCGTCGGATGACGAACCAGAGCTGAAACTAGTTGATGAATCATCATCACTGTGACAGGATTCAAAATCTGCGACAGGATCTTCTTCCAGGTTATCAGTTTCTGATGGTTGAGTGAACCTGCAGTCATTGAATGAGAGTTCTTCCTTGACATTTAAATCAGCTTCTGATTCCCGTTCTGCTTCTTTTCGTCTGCGAACCAACGTTCTTTTGGGAATAGGCTCATCAGTAGCCAAATATCTGTTGTACCTAATTTTTTTTTTAGGCACATGGGCATCAGACATTGTTTGATGAATCCTTAACCAGGTCTCCAAGTACAATGAAAAAAAGTAACAAACCCGAAAGATTTGTAAAAAATGAAAATAATCTGACGATTCTGAATGAATTAGCGAGAAAAGCGAAAAAATCCGAGATGGAAGTAATCAAACTCGGTGACGCCACTGCAGAAGTTTTTAAAGTAAAATATTGTAAAATTAATATTTAAAGAATGCACTTAGAATATTGAAAGATCGTCCAAATAATACACAAAAATGTAATTTAAGCCGAAAACATTTATTTCTAGGTAAAAAACTGTTTTGTTGAAATGATGTCTTAAGTATTAGAGGAATAATTAATATTTTAGGAATACAACTAAAGAATCGAAAATTCGCCCAAATAGTATATAAAAGAGTATTTAAACCATCAAAGTATTTATTTACAGGTAATAACTGTTTTGTTGAAAAAATGTCAAACGCGTATGTGTGTAAGGGTTTCAGTTGGACAAAATTCGATTTTATATTTTAACAGGGTGGACATTCAAAAAGAATAATAAATAATCTTCAATCAGGTATAATTACAAATTTGAAGTGAGCCAGAATAAATCAGTTATTATGGTAAAAGAAAAATCGCAAAATGTTTTTTTTCAATTAACTGCGACCGCGATCGCATTTGCACGAACGGTCAACATGTGCTCGCGCAATCAATAGCTAGCGAGCTAGCGTACGGCATTCGCATTATTTTCGCTCAGCGTTATAGCTCAACATTAAAAATGAATTTGAACAAGCTTCATATCCTAGTCAAATTTATGGAAGACAATAAATATGATGTGCTAAAATTAAAGAAGGCGGTACGGTTGGACCAGGAGACTGATATTTCTGCCTGGGATCGCAACACGATCCTTGATGTTCTGTGGAACGACGGCAATACATATCCAGGAAAAATCATCCAATTTGGAGGTAAGAGTTCTGTTTTTATTTTTAAAAATGATCCAGAATAGGGTGTTAATTTTACTTATTCTGTTCATGATTTAAAGGTTAATATGTAGGTTTCAAAGCCAGAGTAAATACATTTTACCGGCCATTAGCAGTCCGAAATGCTGCTGTGATAAAATCAAACGTTGATTTTTAATTTTTTTCTGAAAAATGCCTTATACCATTCTTATTCTTGTTTAAATTTTGAACATTTAATACAGAATGTATCAATTCATTGCTTAGTATGAAACAGGGTTGGAAAGTTTTTGCCACGGGTGGGAGAAAAACCCATGGAAAACGGTGTCTTCCGCCCAGCAAAAATAGGATTTGCATTTACAACTTACGGACACATTTTTAAAAAGTTGCATGTGAATAAAAATCATAAAAAATGCTTTGACAAAATTTAATTTATTAGTTTGCTAGTTGGAAATACAGTCGAGTCTCCATATATCGAACTTCCACATATCGAAATCCCAGCAAATTTCCATGTAAATTACATATCAAAATTGATTCTATTTTTCAAAAAAATTTTTGAACTTTACACTTTTTCTCATGAATAATGGAGGTTAGGGGAGAAAATTATATTCACTAAACGTTGCTACGAAACCAGAGAGGTAGAAGGGAGTTTCGTACATGGAGGTTCTACTCTGTGTAAGAAAGTAAAAATTGTACAGCAATAAAATGAAAGAAATTGATATAAACAAAAATTATATCCCTTGAATAAAATGTCACTTAAATATCAGTCGATAATATCTTCCAAAACCAATTCATTGTCTTAACATGGCCTTAGAATAAACTATTTTTGTAAGGACAACAGTTTCAGATTTTTTATTCGCACAAAAGTAAAATGTGAGAAATATCTTTCTATTGCAACTATACCTGCAGGATACATTTGCAAAGCTAAAACTAGTTTGCAGAAGCTAGTGTGCTTTGAACCCACAGGGGTAACTCCTTACTAATAGTTGAGAAATAGTCTAAATAATAAAATTGATGAGAAAAATATTTATTCAGTGTTATATATTATATTTGCATCATTGCTATTCTATAACTAACATAACTTAATGGAACTATATTGATAATTGTGTTTTTGCCATGGTTTTTTCCACTGCCCTGGCAAAAATACCTTTTTGCAAAATGGCATCCAGATGGCAAAATGACCAACCCTGGTATTACTTTAGATTATTAAGCAGAGCTGCCAACTTTAAAAAATCTAAATTCGCAGCAGAGTTTTCCGCGGAGGTGGAGAGAGTAAAACGACACATTTCATAACAAATGTTCCAGATATAATGAGTAAGTTTTGTAGTAAAAGCCAGAAAGTACCCCCCTAAAAAAGTGGAAAGAATACCCCTCGAAACCTCCCCTCAAACAATTCATTGATGCAGTCTGCGCCATACCCCCCCCCCCCCATGGGCACCCCTATTTTTTTTGTATGTTCCGAATTCGTTCGCTCCAAGTAAGTTCCTTCTGTAACAGATATGAAAAAAAAGAATTGGCGCCCTAACATCAAAACGTGTCTAGACAAAGTGGAAGGAATGAATATGTGATATTGTTTGCTTTACTTTTGTTTTTTAGAAAATAAAACGCATGTAAGGGTGGAAAGCTTTCCTTTGAAAAATTACACACTCGTCATTGCTGTGGCAGTAGGACAGGCGCAGTCATTTCGGCAGTGACTTTTCTTGCAATTGTCGGACAGTACAATTCTAAAGATGTTCTAAAAAGTAAAATATGTTAGGTGGTTTTTTTGAGGAGTATCAAGTGAAGAAGATAGGCAAAAATTAGGAGGCTATACTGGATTACTTAATAATATTACTTTCTGTTAAAAGGGGGGGGGGTATAATCGTTGGAAAGGTTACTTTCGTGATTTCACAATAAATTTACATTAGAACACGTTATTTTTGGAAAAATATTTAATTTTTTATCATTTAGTGGGATATATTCTTTTTTGACAAAAATTTTGAACATTATCTAGCACAAACGCATTATTATCTAAATGATTAATATTATGGACAACAGCTGTATTGGTTAAATTTTTTTTAGGGTTTTAAGAAAAAAATTGTAATATTTAAACGCGTTTTCGTAGCATCATAGTTCAAGGCTGTAGTTCAGAGAAACTACGATTTTTTTCATAGCAGTTGGCAGCACTATTATTAGGCAGTAAGCCAGGGTTAAAAGAACACTCCATGCTAGTTTGTTGGCACTCTCAGATTTGATGAGGAGAAGATATCTCTGCCTCCATCTGGAGCGTCTGGATGCCATAACTGGGCTGTTGGTATATTGCATGGAACTATTCAAGTGTTAAAAGTTTTAAGCTGGTTAGGTAATCAAACAAGGATATGAAGGGGGGGGGGAGGGGATTAGAAACAAAATTTAACTCTTTCTGACATATCTTTTGTATGTATTGAAAAAAATAAAAAAAATGTGTTATTGATTTTCTTCTATGGAATTCTTTCCAGAAAGCAAAAGAGAAATGGATATCTTAATCGACAAACTTGCGGATATCAAAATTACTTTGTGCGACATCCCAAAATTGCAGGAATCATTGGAGAGCCAAGCTCCTGAAAATTCAGCTGTCTCACTTAAGTATGATTTTTATTATTTTAACTAACATTTTCGCTATGGTTTTTGTTTAAGTTGAAATTTTTTTAACAATTTCTTTACAAATGCTTTGTTAAAAGGTAAGTTTATTATTCTTATTTACAATTACAAGCGGTTTTTGTGTAGCTAGAAATTTCTTCCCAGAGCAGTTGTGTTAATAGGTGAAATGTTATTTCGTCCTTTGCATAAACTTCTCAGTGTCAAAGCAACTATATTTTCTGTTCAACACTTTTATCCCATGAAGAGCACCTTAGTGAAATGTACAATAAGAGGATCTTAAAAAGTTCAGTGTTATAGTTGACAGGAGTGTGCAACTGGCATTAAGGCCCCACTCAGTATGGGATAACTTTGAATTTATCAAGAATAGGGAAGGGTGGGGCACATTGGGAAACCATAAATTTCAGCTTTAGTTTTGTTAACAGAAATTAGTTCTCTTCGGACATCATAGATGACAACAGCATACTTGCCAACTCTACTGTTTTTAGCGGGAAACTCCCGTTTTTTGCTTCCATATAACTCATTTAGCAAAAATCAATTTTTTGGAAGCTTTTATCATTGCATTTTCCATAAAGCACATGCTTTGCCAAAAATTGCAGCAGATTTCAATCTTTTTGCATCTTGACAATATTTTTAATTATTTTGAAAGTTTGGAGTTATTTTAACATGTGCTACCCAAGATCTACTTATTTTATATTTTATTTTCATTATATATTGATTATTATTATTATTTTTTTTTTTTTGGAATTTAGTAATTAAAGTTATGTAGCTACTTTTTTTGGGAGAAAGTGGGGAATGTATGAAACTTTAAGCAAATTTACTCATTATTATTCGTTTTTTTCTTTGCGGTACATCTTTCTTGCTGCTACCAATAACCTTGCATTTGCAAAAAAGAAAAAAAAATCCCCATTCCACTTCAAATTTAGTATTCATGTTATTTAACAGCATAATTTAATAATTCTGTTGTGACGTTATGTCACTGATGAGTCACTTATATACCTCTAGTGGAATCTCCTGTCTTTTTTTTCTGCGAAGGTTGGCAAGTATGCAACAAGATCTACTCTTCAGTGTACTTTAGAGTTTCTCACATTAACAGATAAGCACTGGGCCAATTTTCTGTTTTTAAAGGTTCAGAGTTACATTAATAGATGGTTTCATTATTAAAATTCGAGTAGAAAATGAAGTATCAAATTAGAGCATGTGGGAATTGAAACATGTCCTTTCATAATAGTTTAAAGTTTAAAAAATGTATTGTACTGCTAAGCCTAACTTTTAAAAAGTTGATATGTAATAACCTAAGTAGGGTAGGTTGGGACACACAGTGGTGGGGCAGGCTGCTAAAATATATGGATTGAGTAAAAACTCTTAAGACGGTATAAAAGTAAATTAAAAATAGATATGGAAAAAGTTTTTTTGCTAGTGTCCCAAGCAAGGTTCGCTTATACATATGTCTATATATATCACAATAAATATCCAATATTTATTTTGGAAAATGTCATCATATTTTAAGTATATTTTTTCAGCTACGTTATTTTCAATGTAAAAATTATAATAATGCTAGTAATAGATCAGACTTGGATAAAATGAAGCTTTCTGCTAACACAAATCCTAACTGGAAAATTTTGTGTAAATAATTATTTTGCCTAATTCACATTTGAATAAAGAATTGAATTTGTATTTATATATAAAAGAGACAAAAAAAGCTTTAAATCATTTTTTTTTCGTTACAATAACATTCAAATTCATGCTTACTTGTCACCAACTGAAGAAAACTGCCAAACCATTAGTTTTTTTCACACATGTGCTTAAAAAGGCTTTAGAAGAAAGGCTTCAACCGAAATAAACTGGGACTTTTTAAAATTTCCTTTTTTTTAAATTAACAGTAGCAATTTTAAAATAAAAAAAAATCTGCAGAGCCAAGGATTTTCCGCAAATGCTGTTGGTGCGTTCGTCTATATTATGCAAGACTGGTATATTCTCACTCCCAGAGTTTAAGAAAAAAGTGTTGTTATGGCGACAACATACTAGTTAATATTTGATTCAGGAAAAATGGCACCTTGGTTATTTGTTTTTGATGTCTAGAACATCGTCTTGACGTCTAGGTGACATCATGACGCTTAGATTTAAATTCTTGCTTTCATCGCTGAACATTTATTTTTGCTTGTCATAATTCTTACCTTTTTTTTGTCCGAGATAAAGACCGTGCCACAGTCTTGATACGTTTTTTCCCGTTTCCAACCCTCACTCTAAAATTTATGCTCCACCCCCCCCCACCCCCCCCCCCCTCCCAAAAAAATAACTTTGACTGAGCCAAGTAGAATATAGAAAGATATGTTTAAAACATTTGGTGAATATTTTTCTCTAAGCTCAACTTTTTATACTGTCTATAAAAAGTTTCTTCTATAGTGACATTTAGAATTTTATTTGGTTTTAGGTGACTGTAGGCTTTAATTATCATTGCCTCTTCAGTTTACATTTAAACAAAAAATACATGTAATTCATATGAAATTTATAGATGCAAAAATAACTTTTTCTTATCTTAGTCAAACACTAAAGTTAGTTTACATATTTTATTAAACATCAGTATTTTATTGCATTTTATTGATTGGTGCTAATTTTCTTCCAGACCCCACCTCTTGCAACTGACTTACTGGCAAAGCTCACAGGGTTTTTACGTATTAATTACCACACAAATTTCAAAATTTCTCTCCAAAGACTATTGCTGACCCTCTTTTTTTTCTTTTTCATAAGACATACAGTAGACTCCCGATTATCCGCGGGGCGGATTGTCTGCGAATCAATCGACAATCACGAACATGTGTTTTCCCCGTAAAAAGCAAATTCCAGTGGCTGGTTTTTTTTTTTTTTGAAAAATTGTAAATTTACACTCAGTTGTTTTTGCTTGATTGATTTAATTTTATTATTATTATTATTTTTGTGCATTCTTCATCGTACATACACTTGTTTGTTATTGATGTTAAGCTCGGTTGTGCAAAAATACAAAACATTTGTACTGTACTCTATATATATTTTCACTGTTTGCAGAAAGTGTTATGCATCAATACGGTTCAGAATTCGGACAATTTTTACCTGATATTTCCCCCATTTTAGTCTTTTTGCGGTTATTCACGATTTTTATTATCCGCGGCACTTGTGCCACCCAATTCCGCAGATAATCGGGAGTTTACTGTATGTTCTTTTTTTTTTACCCCGTTCATTTTCTCGCAAGCAAGAATTCTCATATTTACGCAGCATATTTTTTTAAAGTATGTATTTCTACATGATTTAAAATTTGATAATCTCTTTCTGCAGGAAACAGAAACTGAATTTTTTAAATGAGCTAAAAGGCAAGATGGCTGAATTAGACAAGGAAGATAAAAAGTGCCCTGACTGTGTGAAATTGATGAATGAGTTATGTGAGCTAAAAGAAGACAAAAAATGCCAACAAGCTGCCCTCTATGAAAAGTCCCAGAGAATCCAGCAGCTACAGGCCAAAGTTACAAAATTTAAAACAAAATATAAGAATTTGAAAGCAATAAGGAAGGAAGAATCTGCATCTCCTCCAGTTGATGAAACTTCAATAGGGCCTTCTTTAAAAGTGCCCACACACAAATTAAACAAGTGCCGTGCATCGGGAGGGTACTCAAAATTTGTTGGGGACATGCTGGAAGTTGTTTTTGGGCGAGATGTTTTAGCCAATAGTGTTATAAAAGGCATAAAGGGGAATTCAAGAAAGACCAATGTTCTTGATGCTGAAGTAGTGAAAGATATACAGTTGTATGTCAGTACCAAGTTCAACATAGAACAATCCATAGTTCGCTCTGCAATACGCAGGAAATTAAATATTGTCAATAGACTGTCAAAACAGATGTGATGCAAGGTGGCGACAGATCAGGGAAATCGGGGAAAAATCAGGGAATTTTGAAAAAATAACAAAAAATCAGGGAAAATTGATTTTATCAAGAAAAAAAAATTTTTTTTTTGCTTTACAAAATTAAGTTCTCTAATTCCCTATGCATTTTCTGCCAATTATCTGTTCAAAAAAAAAAGTAAAATTAATGAGGTGCAATTATACACTGCCACATATTTGCGCATCTCTTTTCCTCATCGTCAAAATATTGAATCTTGCTTATTAACCACAGGATGAACTTTCTAAGATTGCTTCTGTGTCTGTTAGGTTGTTTATTTTACCTAGCTTGAAATTTCCTTTCACGCTTTCAATGCTACGTAAAATAAACAACCCTACAGGCAAAGAGGAAGCCTTCATTAATGCCTTAGTTCCTTTGCCTTTATTCCATTATCTCAAAGTAATTAGCATACTGTAATCGCAATTTCAAGAAGAAATCTTTAGTTTTTGAACTAATACTACAAAAGCTTAAAAATTATTGCTTCATGTTTTTAATTTAATTGCTAAAATTAAACTTTCAATCAAAAAAACTTTTTTTTTTTGCCGTTATACTATTTGCAGTCACCACAGATCATAAAGGTTTTCTTTTCTTCAGTCTTAAATGATACTTTTATTTTATAACCTAGTTGTATTCTTCTTTTATATGCTTTAAAATTACCTAATTGCTTTTTTTTTTTTTTCTATCATTTCAAAGTTGTTTGTTACAAAAGCAATCTAAGATTTTTTTCACTACATACTGAAATCCTTTGAAATAGAGTTAACTTGTGTACTTAAGTAAATATCTTTATTTTTTTTTTAATTGTTCAAATGCTGTATTCATTCATTAAAACCTATGTTCTTGATTAGAGAAAAGCTCCCTATGAATGGATGTCAAATGGTTTCATCTTTTTTTGCATAAATATGTCAGTTAGTTATATAAGAATAACTACATTACTTCTATTCTTCTTAAAATTCTTATGCCAAGTGGTTTCTGGAAGTTTTTTTTTTTTTTTTTTTTAATTTTCTATATTCTTTCCATATAGAAAAATTTAATATACTATTTTGTAAGTTTTTCCCCCCAAAAAATTTGACTTAATAGTTTTTTTTAAAGAATTTTATTAAAAAAGTAGCATCTTTTAAAAATATATCTTTAATTCAGCAGCTTAAAACGTTTAAAATACTGCATTTTATACAAACATACAATGGATTTCAAGTACAGCAAAGAAAGAAAACTATTATCATTGGTAACGTAAATCAGGGAAATTTGGTGAACTTAAATCAGGGAAAAGTCAGGGAACTTTTTTTCACAGTTCCTGTCGCCACCCTGTGATGGCAGCTGAACTATAAGCTGAAAATTCCAATTTTATCTTCCCACCTCCAAAAAAAAAAAAAACCCTTTTCCTGTTTACTGTATTTTGTCGAGATAAAATTTCTCACTTCTAGAAAGATTATCAAAAAATAAAGTACTAAAATTTATGTTTTCTTGCTTCCTTTTTTAAAAATTTTTTGGTAGGTATTGATTGTGTTGATCATAGACTTGTTGAATTGCAACTCAAAAATTTTTCTAGGATTTGATTTTTAATTTGCCATTTTTATATTATTAAATAACTTTTACACTTACATTTTTAAAATTACAATATAATTCACTACTTTTTGTATATGCAATGGTAATTTGATTTTTCTCTTTTATATTTATTATTATTATTTTTTAATTCTTAACTAAAAAGTTTCAAATAAAATTTCAAAAAGTTAACATTACACTGCATAGTGTTGCCAATTGGATACATAGACATTTTATCATCTTTATGACTGGCAGAATGTTGTCATATAATTTTGCTTTAAAAATAATTTTGATATAAATATTGATACAATTTTATTTTATTTGTGGTATCTGGCACATTGATTTTTTAGCAATAAATTATTTTTTATAGGTCTAAATTTAGGAAAAAAGGTCAGGTGCAGCATTCTTACTCATCCTTGGAGCAAAAAAAAAAACCCAAGTCTAAGGAAAAAATATTGTACAAAAAATAACAAAACTGTTTGGAGTACCAGGATATTGATACAGATTGCATACCAAACTTTATCAAAATCAAAAACAATAACAGACGATTTTTTTTTTTTGATTTTACACGGAGCCAATAGCCAGATTGCATTTACCTCATCTGGGAGAGAGAAAATTTAAGTTCTCTTGTGTTTAGACTTTTTAATTCAAATTTTATAAATAGGAACCTTTTTTAATTTTATGTTTTGCTGTTTGAAATTTGTTTTAGCAATCTGGCTAAAGGGATTGAAATTTGACTACAGGGTTGTTCCGTATAAAATCAAAATAATTTCAGACGTATGAAATAATTTATTGCAAAATATCAATATGAATCATTGGAATGGATGACATAAAAAAAGCACTGTTACCAGATACTGCATGTAAAATTAGCTGAAATTATTTTTGAAGTAAAATTATAGGAAAAATAGCAGTTCATTTTACAAAAAAATCCTTATGTGATGGAAATTTTTCACTATTTTTTCCAAAATCAGCACCAAGAAATACATTAGGATCACCTATTACTCTTTTTGTGCTTTTTTAATCGCAGACCTGTGTGATATTGAAGGAAAATATATTCTTTAGAAACTGAAAAAGTCTGAAATTACATGGGGATTTTTTTCTTAAAAAGTCAGAACATTTCACGGGTAAAAGTGAATATTACAGGTGACAGAATGGTAAACATATTGCACGCCAGCAACACAAGTGACAACTTTTGTTGCTAAATATGCTTGCAATAATGTTTGCAATGAAAATTAGTGAAATTCAACGTTATACGCTACAATAAATTTTTAGTGGTTTAAACCAATGGTTCCCAACCTGGGGGAGATATTTGGCTCTTACCAGGGGTGGATCTCCAGGAATCTAAAACCAATATGTAGTGTGGTGGCAAGGAAGTTTATTTCCAACTGCATGACAAGCTTAACAGTGGTCGCTGCTTATATGAATCACATTTGTTCTTCACAGTTTTGATTCCATAAAGCGGCCAATATTCAATACAGGGACTAATTTAACAAAGCTGGATTTTGTTCTGTTCTTGACCATTTGATTCATTAAAGTGGCTGATCAATTAACCGGCATGCACTGTATTTTATGATCTTTCATATTTCATCAAATTCTGATTAATGTTTTCGGTGTGAAGTAATGAAAAGTAAGTTTGCAAAAAAAAAATTTTTTTTTTTCATTTTAGATATTGTGGACAACAAAGGTAATGCTATGGGAAAAAATGCAGTCTGAGTGTTGCGGTTGTACATGAAATGAACGTACAATTTAGGAGTGTATGCTGTAACACACCTGTATGCGCAGTTAGCCCTTTTTGTGTATAGGCAGAGATAAGCCTAACATCCTCAGATGTTATGCACTTTTTGTGCATAAAACTGCCAAATATGCTTGGATTTTGTGCACAGTTCAGTTTGCACTTTTCGTGCATAAAGAGGCGCTAAATATGCTCAGATTTTATGCATAACTCATTTTGCACTTTTTGTGCATCAACAGGTGCCAAATATGCCCAGATTTTGTGCACAATTTAATTTGCACTTACTTTGCACACAGTTCAGTTTGCACATTTTATGCACAAACAGAGGTGCCAAATATGCCCAGATTTTGTGCATTTTTTTTTTGCAATTTTTGTGCAAACTTTTTCTAGCTGGGTTTAGAAACACCCGAATGCAACCAAAAGGAGTGGTGCACAACTAGACCCCACTATGAGTCTACGTACCAAATTTCAACTTTCTAGGACATACCGTTCTTGAGTTATGCGACATACATACGCACATACGTACATACATACGTACAAACAGAGAAAACTCGTTGTAATTAACTCGGGAAACGTCAAAATGGATATTTCGGGCGTCTATACGTTCTTAGGTTTATATAGGTATAAATGCACGTGTGGTCGGGTCGAAAAAAACTCAACATTTATTCTGGAGTGAGCAAAATGGAAATGAAGGTCGATTTTTGAGTGAAAATTTTTCGCGAATACAATACTTCCTTTTTTGTAAAAATTGTAAAACAAACTCCTAGGGGGAAAAAGGCTTTAATGATTTAAAAATATTTTTGCGGAAATACCACTATGAGTCTTTTGCTCCACATATTCATGATTTTGAACTTTGCACCTCTCTAACCTCTCAGAAAAGTGTTAACGACTAATAGGAGGCCCCCTTTCCCTCCAAATAAGAATAATGGCTGTAAAACTGTCGAAAACCGGGGGGGAGAAGGGGGGATGGCACCAGTTCCTAAAAAAAGGCATAATAGGGAAAACGGTGGCCATTTTGCATAAGAATCAGAAATAATTACGTCAGAAGCATTTTGAAGTTTTTGAGCAATCACGATGGCTTAATGTTCTTATTTGACTGTTTTGATGTCCTACGATTTTATTTTCCCCCCGCCTCTCTCTGCAGCACCACCGTCGACCGGCCCCTCCCGATGTTGCTCCTCTAGCGAAAACCGTCTCCAGGTTGCATTCATATCCTACACGCATACATACACACACGCATGCCTACACACACACACTCACACACATGCACACATACCCACGCACACACATTACACACATACCCACACACACACACATGCACACATACCCACACACACACATGCACACACACCCACACACACACATACCCACACACTCATGCCTGCACACCGACACAAACACGCTTACATACACACACACACACGCCTGCACACAGACATACACCTACACACACACAATCACACGCATACTCACACACATGTCTGCACACACGCAAAAAAAAAAAAAAAAAATATACGTGATTGTGAAAAACATAATTTGAATTCAAGATGTCAAAATTCAATTTTTTTTTTTTTTTTTTTTTTGAAGGGGTAACTTTTTCTATTTGAGGTAGTGAGAAGCAAAAGTGGCAAAATTAAAAATTTGGAGATAACCAGTACAAGTGGTAGGTGAACCTCTCCTCTGTCTTGTGGCAAGAAATTGTACTAGTACCTCTGGTAGGTGCTGCTGTACAGCATGATTTAGAAAAAAAAAATTCAATGAAAGCCTACCTAGGACGTCATCTTTATACGCGTCTTACTCAAAACTTGAAAATATCCACTTACATCCCTTTGATTCTCACTTCCTAATTTGTCTTTTGTAATTCAAATTAATTTTGTTTCTGCTCAAAATTTTTCAAAAGTAGTCGCTCCTGCGTGTGTAAGGGCAAAATTGAATGTTATTCTGAGGGCGAAAAATCACGCGTGATATAATGATACTGTCTAACCACGGATTGTAGGGAAAGGTAAACAGCCGGTTTACACGCGGAAATGGAAGCATCTATTAGTTTTCAGGGATGTCAGATTTTGCAGATGTATGTTAGCCTCTAAATTAAGCAGAGGTCTCATTCAAATGAGCAGAATACGCGCATAATTTTTTTATTTTTCCCCTCATTCAGATGGAGTCATCCCAACTGGATGTTTGCCAATTCCATACAATCCGTGGTCAAACAGTACATCCCTTTGCTTCTCACTTCCACATTTGTCTTTTGTAATTCAAATTAATCTTGTTCCTGCTCAAAATTTTTCGAAAGTAGTCGCTCCTGCGTGTGTAAGGGCAAAATTGAATGTTATTCTGAGGGCGAAAAATCACGCGTGATATAATGATACTGTCTAACCACGGATTGTAGGGAAAGGTAAACAGCCGGTTTACACGCGGAAATGGAAGCATCTATTAGTTTTCAGGGATGTCAGATTTTGCAGATGTATGTTAGCCTCTAAATTAAGCAGAGATCTCATTCAAATGAGCAGAATACGCGCATAATTTTTTTATTTTTCCCCTCATTCAGATGGAGTCACCCCAACTGGATGTTTGCCAATTCCATACAATCCGTGGTCAAACAGTACATCCCTTTGCTTCTCACTTCCACATTTGTCTTTTGTAATTCAAATTAATCTTGTTCCTGCTCAAAATTTTTCGAAAGTAGTCGCTCCTGCGTGTGTAAGGGCAAAATTGAATGTTATTCTGAGGGCGAAAAATCACGCGTGATATAATGATACTGTCTAACCACGGATTGTAGGGAAAGGTAAACAGCCGGTTTACACGCGGAAATGGAAGCATCTATTAGTTTTCAGGGATGTCAGATTTTGCAGATGTATGTTAGCCTCTAAATTAAGCAGAGGTCTCATTCAAATGAGCAGAATACGCGCATAATTTTTTTATTTTTCCCCTCATTCAGATGGAGTCATCCCAACTGGATGTTTGCCAATTCCATACAATCCGTGGTCAAACAGTACATCCCTTTGCTTCTCACTTCCACATTTGTCTTTTGTAATTCAAATTAATCTTGTTCCTGCTCAAAATTTTTCGAAAGTAGTCGCTCCTGCGTGTGTAAGGGCAAAATTGAATGTTATTCTGAGGGCGAAAAATCACGCGTGATATAATGATACTGTCTAACCACGGATTGTAGGGAAAGGTAAACAGCCGGTTTACACGCGGAAATGGAAGCATCTATTAGTTTTCAGGGATGTCAGATTTTGCAGATGTATGTTAGCCTCTAAATTAAGCAGAGGTCTCATTCAAATGAGCAGAATACGCGCATAATTTTTTTATTTTTCCCCTCATTCAGATGGAGTCATCCCAACTGGATGTTTGCCAATTCCATACAATCCGTGGTCAAACAGTACATCCCTTTGCTTCTCACTTCCACATTTGTCTTTTGTAATTCAAATTAATCTTGTTCCTGCTCAAAATTTTTCGAAAGTAGTCGCTCCTGCGTGTGTAAGGGCAAAATTGAATGTTATTCTGAGGGCGAAAAATCACGCGTGATATAATGATACTGTCTAACCACGGATTGTAGGGAAAGGTAAACAGCCGGTTTACACGCGGAAATGGAAGCATCTATTAGTTTTCAGGGATGTCAGATTTTGCAGATGTATGTTAGCCTCTAAATTAAGCAGAGGTCTCATTCAAATGAGCAGAATACGCGCATAATTTTTTTATTTTTCCCCTCATTCAGATGGAGTCATCCCAACTGGATGTTTGCCAATTCCATACAATCCGTGGTCAAACAGTACATCCCTTTGCTTCTCACTTCCACATTTGTCTTTTGTAATTCAAATTAATCTTGTTCCTGCTCAAAATTTTTCGAAAGTAGTCGCTCCTGCGTGTGTAAGGGCAAAATTGAATGTTATTCTGAGGGCGAAAAATCACGCGTGATATAATGATACTGTCTAACCACGGATTGTAGGGAAAGGTAAACAGCCGGTTTACCCGCGGAAATGGAAGCATCTATTAGTTTTCAGGGATGTCAGATTTTGCAGATGTATGTTAGCCTCTAAATTAAGCAGAGGTCTCATTCAAATGAGCAGAATACGCGCATAATTTTTTTATTTTTCCCCTCATTCAGATGGAGTCACCCCAACTGGATGTTTGCCAATTCCATACAATCCGTGGTCAAATTGTACATCCCTTTGCTTCTCACTTCCACATTTGTCTTTTGTAATTCAAATTAATTTTGTTCCTGCCCAAAATTTTTCGAAAGTAGTCGCTGCTGCGTGAGTAAGGGAAAATTGAATCTTATTCTGAGGGCAAAAAATCACGCGCGATATAATGATAAAGAGGAGATAATTTGCTCTGAATCATATCATTTGTCCAAAACCCTCGCACGGGGGAGCCCGGAAGGCAAGCTTTTCATTACTTCTCTTGAGATGTTACTCGTAATAATACGAATTCGAACCCTGAGGAACAGTGGCGCACACAGGAATTTCTCAAGGGGGGGGGGTCCAGGATCGAAGGCCCACTATTCTCATATCACACATCCAAACATATTCTTTTGATTTTATCGATTTTTGGGAACAAAAAATACTTCAAATAAATAAATTGAATAGTTTCTTAGCATTTGTTAATAAAATATATTTAATGGCAACAAATACTTAAAATACCAGAAATCATAAGAATGAATGTATTTACTTTTTTCATAGTTAAAAATAAAAGCAGCAAAGCAAAATCATCATTCTAGAACAGTTTATGTTTACATGCAGTTCGATTTTGTAGGGGAAGAAAGTGAGAAAATGAATGTAATTTTTTTATTTATTAAATCTGAAATCATTGTTACCTTTGCTTAGAATTATTTTACGTCCGTAAGATTTCAGACACAAGATTATAGTCAGTTAAAAAAACTCAAGGGCCATGGGAGGGGTCCGGACCCCCTAGACCCTCCCCTTGTGTGCGCCACTGCTGAGGAAGATTCAAAATCTGGAAAAGGAAAACTCAGCTTCATTAAAACATCGCCCAAACTCAGGTGGGGAAAGGCACAAAGCGAGGTGGAATATAAAGGATGAAGGCTGCTCAGCAACAAAAGAAAAAGAAAAAGAATCCCTTCCCAACCTCCCCTTCTAAAGAGACGGGAGGCTGGAGTGATGCGGTGCCTCCAAGTTGTGGGTGGAGATTGCCATTTCGGCGCTGGGTTCGAGGTCGTCGACTGCTTGGAATTATTGTTTCTCTGCAACCCCGGAGGCCGGAGAAAAGTGTTTCTTTGCACATTTGGACTTCTAAAGAAAGATTTTTCTCGCAGCAGAATTCAATGCTCTTATCCATATTATTAAAATCTGTTCGCGTCCGTCTATCTGTCTGTCTGTCTTTCCATCTAAAGATCGATCCTCTCGAGAACCGCTGCGGATCGAGAGTCGAACGAGATACCGATCAATTCAAAATTTTCCAAAGAAAACAATAGGACCAATCTCGTATTTGTACGACTTTGATTAGATGAGATATTAATTGAAACGTTAATTAACATTACGTTATTCAGGAATATTTATTTGTTTCCTGTTGCCATTTGGCATATGGGTGAGCAAATAAAATTCTAATAATTGTTTTAAAGGAGATTTTTTTGGCTGCTGTCCAAATCTTAAAACGACGTTTCCATAAAAAATTGCATTTTAAATTAGTTTAAAATTGGTTGCTCCTACTCGGACAATAGCTTTTATTTTATAGCTACCTTGTTGTGGTAGGTATGGAGAGAGGTGACACTTGGTTATAACATTACATTTATTCTCAAAGGTAGTTAAAATAAAAACATTAACAAGAACAAGAAACCTGGAACAAGACACGCAACAAGTACACAAGTGAGATTCAACATGGCCGATTCAATCAGTTCACTTCTTCATTTTTATCTGTTGAGTGCTAGTCAATGTTGCCAGATATGACAGTCTGTCCTTTTTTTATTTTTTACAGCCAACGTTCTTAACTCATTTCAGCACATATGAAAGTTGCTTCTTTAGTTATGTTTATTGATTGTAGTGTAAGTTTATCATTCACCGGCCTCATATTTTGGTAAATTTAGGATGTGCGACTAATTATGTTCTTTTTTTTTTTTGGGGGGGGGGGGGGCTTTTTCCCGTCACATGATTGAGTTTTCGAGAATTGTAATAACTCTCTTTTTCCTTCCTGTTTTCACTTTTGAAATACAGTTTGTATCGTTAAAAGAACACGTTAACTTAAGATTGTTTGGATTACTTTAAGTGAAACAGAGTTGAACAAAATAGATGGTTTTTAAGGATTTTAACTAAAGCTAAATTGGAATCTGATGACTTGGTATTAAATTAATGCTTATTGGTATTTATTAAGTGTTGGTGCTTTAGTTTCACGTAATCAACCAAACAATATGTCATTTTATGTAAAAAGCTGATTGTAATTGCACATAAATATTTCAGATATAGTCTATCAGATGTAATTCAGTTTAACGTGAGCACAGATTATGGTTGATAATGCATATATTTTCATCCTTTGCGCTAATTGAAAATACTCATAACTTGTATCATTGATAACTATGATTAACGTTAGTGAGATTTTTGCCAAAAATATGCTCTACTGGTGCTTTGCAAACCTTGCATTACGCTTATTTATTTATTCCTTAACGCTTTAGAAACTGATGTCAGAGTAATACAAAAAAATCAACTGGACTTCTCTTTCATTTTTTAGGTAGCCCGTGCAACGACGGGCACGCAGCTAGTCTTTAAAATAAAATTAGTTTCATATGTCGCGCTTTTGATGAGGTACGGATCAGAAGGGAGGGGACCCGCTTCTTAATGGAACAGAAATCACCTTCAACTGCATTTTTGGAACTTATCTTTCGAAAAAAATCGCCCAAAACACACCCACCCGAAAATTGCACTTTGGCCCCCTCCTACATCCAAAAATGGCCCCCGCCAAAACAAAATCTGTATTCGTCCTTGTTTATAACGTAAGGCAGTTCAATATACTCGTCCAAAGTCAGCACATGTTTATACCGTTCATAATGGCGTGGTTTCGTTCAGTCAAAAGTACTACTTTTAGTCACTGAAATGGATAGAATGAGCAAAAAAAATAAATAAATAAATAAATAAATAAAAAATAAAAAAAAAATAACGTGGACCCAGAAAATACTTTCATTTTCCCAACAGTTTTTTTTTTAATTAATTTTTTTAAATGTCTGATTTTTCAAACAAGGCGTGGTCTTGGTGACTTCCCAAATGATGTTCTTTGGCGCATCTGTCTATAGCGTTTCCACGTTATGATAATCAAACAGCGAATTAAATATTGCGCTCTACGCTTGCTATCGACCCTATCGTTGCCAATACAAGTGAATAAAGATGCGAATTAAATATTTTGCACTGTGAATGACACACTGATCGGCATTTCATCATTTGTCAATTCAAATATTTTTTTAAAATATTAAACTTAAACAAATTATTTAACTTTTAAAATTTTAAAACGACCCCATTCCGAGGGACTAAATTAAAACGAAACACAAACGGAATTCCAACACTTACCGACAACGTCATTCTCGATGGATCTACCACTCCTCCTCTTCAAGTGGTAACTGAATTCCGAAGTGGCCCGTCGCAGGGCGTCGGTCACGGGATCCGCCTCCACATACAGTGCCACTTGGCCCCCCTGGGACGCGACGCACTTGACCAGGCCGAGAGCATCTCTGGGACTGAACACCCTGTGCAGCTTCTTCCGTCCGGCCACGTAGATCCGGGCCCCGGAGGAGCCGTTCGATCTCCGGACGCAAGCGACGAATTCCCTCCCCGCGGGCCTGTGCTGCAGGACGATCCGGAGAGCGCCCTGGGGATAGTTCCATCGGACTTTTCCCTGGTTGCAGCGCAGGTACACGGGCCGGACGCCGCGAGACTGGGCCATATCCGGGGTGCCACTGCAAGAGAGGGGCTTCGTCAGTTTTTCGAGCAGTCAGAGAAGAGTGGAAGAAAATGAATGGTGTGTTGGGGAATGTGGGGAAAAGTGAAGTAGTTGAGGCAACAAAGATTTTTCAAAATGAACAAATTGGAAAAAGTACAGTGCATAAAGAAAGAACAGCGCATTTAAAATAAAACATGCATTGAAAACATTATTTTTATTTTGAAGCAGTAAATTCGTGAGTTAAAAAAAAAAAAAAAAAAAAAAAACATTTTTTTTTTTTTTTTTTATGGGGGCAGAGTGAAGAGAAAAATATTTTTCAAATTAAGTTTTTTCTATTTATCTACGAAAAACGTTTTTGATCAAATGAATCAGTGTTAGAAAAAAGGAAATTATACATGAATGAATAATGAAGCAATAAACGAATAAATAAATGAATAATTTAACGTGAATAAAGGAGTGAATGAATAACTGAATGAATGAAAGTGAAAGAATGTAAAGTAATTAATTAATAAATGAATGCATAAGTAATGCAATAAATGAATGAATAATTTAAAAAATGAACTATTTCATCTCTCCTGACATGTACCTGTCTAATTGTGTTTAAACATTTAAAACCCAAAACTGTCTAGTAATTACTAATTAACTAAGTAGAATAATGAACCAATAAACTAATAATCAAATAAATAACTTAATGAGAATAAAAGAAGGAATAAATAACCGAATGAATGAAAATGGAAGAATATAAAGGAATTAATTAATAAATGAATGCAAAAGTAATGCAATAAATGAATGAATAATTAAAAAAATGAACTATTTCACCTCGCATGACATGTTCCTGACTAACTGTGTTTAAACATTTAAAATCAAAAGCTATCTAGTAATTTACTAAGTGACCACCGCACTGGACATCATTAAAACTTAATAATTAAAACGTTGATTGTATCATTTTATTGCAATAAAAATCATTTTCGATAAACCACAAAATATTTGAAAATATTTCCACCATTTCACTTTGCCTGGCTTCCCGCTATTTCATTTTGCTTCACATCTCCCTTCTTGATTTTGGTTCGTGGGTTAGGGGAGCCTGGGGCTACTTATAGCAGAAGGTCGTTACAGCTGTAACAGTGTCTTAGCAAATAACGCTATGGTAAAGGGGAAGATAAGACAAAGTAAATCCACATAGTTATGAAATGAGATGAATTTCCTCTAGTCATTTATGGCACTGACTGCACGGTCAGCGACGAGTTACCAGACCAGAAAATCTGCTTACCAAAGATTCGAGGATTTTTAAGCCTTTTCTGAGCTCTTTCTAGTCCAGACTGTAAAGTGGAAATCTGGTGGAACATTTTGGAAACCACGAGATAGAAACAATGACAGGGGGAGGAGAGAGAAAAGTCCACTATATGAATGCCTGAGTTGCCAAATCGATTGTTGTTGTTGTTGTCGTGTGTCGGCGATGCTGGTAATTTGGGGTGCGCTGCTTCCCTTTTCCAATTGTACCGTCATTTGGTGTGAAGTCTGACTTCTACAGTACACACATGCCATAAAGACCCGTTTATAGGGAAGGCAACCATTCACAGGATAACAACACATTCACACAAAGAAAGGACAAGGACAGGAGAGAGAAAGTACGCCCATGCCCGAGCCGGGATTCGAACCCGGACCTTCCTGTCACAATCAGACTTCACTGACCACTAGACAAGGCACGCGGCGCCAAATCGATTAACTCCACTTAAAAAAAAATTCTCATTTCTGCTTTAATAGTGCTTAATCAATGCTTAGAATGGAGATTTATTGAGCAATCACGATTGCTTATTGTTCTTACTTGACTGTTTTTGGCGTTCCTACGATTTTATTTTCCCACCAGCACCCTCCGCAGCATCACCGTCGACGGGTTCCTCACGACGCTGCACCTCTAGCGAAAACCGTCTCCAGGTTTCGCCAATATCCTACACTTACACGCATACATACACGCACCTACACACATATACATACACCTACACACACACACCTACACACACACACACACACACACACACCTACACACTCACATACACACAACTACCCACACACTCATGCCCGCACACAGACACAAAAACATATGCCTACACACACATACACGTACCCCCACACACACCTACACACAACTACCCACACACTCATGCCTGCACACAGACACAAACACACATGCCTACACACACACTCATACTCCCCACACACAAACACACGCTTACATATACACACACACACTCGTGATTGCGAAAAACATAATTTGAATTCAAGATGACAAAATTAAAATTAATTTTATTAAACTTTTAGTTCAGTACATTTCTGACCATGTGATGGCAGAAAATGTAACACGAGGGCCAGTCCATTCACTCTTATTGGATGACACCATCTTCATCATCACTTTTCTCGATTTTTTGTTTTATGAAGTTAATCGATTTGGCAAGTGAAGCATCCATATGTCTATCCAATTACACAGATTCTAACTACAAGAAGCTATCAACGCAAAATGCAATCTTTGAAACAATTGTGTACTGAAAAGATAAAATGCATATTTTTCTCATGGTAAGAGTACGAGAGAAATTGTAAAATCTTAGGCCTCAGGCAGAAGTTCTTGGCGCCGCACAAGAGATTTATTTTTCAGAGGCTTAAAAAATTTGTAAGATATAACTGGTCAAAGCATCATTTTGCGGCGATAAAATCACTTTTCAGGTTAAAATTTTAAAAAAATGTCCTACTCAAAACTTAGAAAAAAAATTATTAATTTAATTATTAAAGCAAAAAGGTTCTAATCAACAAAAACTAATCAACTAAAATAATCAACAAATATGTTCATTCTTCAAATCTTGTAAAATGTTAGTGAACTTTTAGTTATTTAGGTTGGAATACAAATACAAATGTGACGACCAGCAACAGGCTCTTGGCCCAGCTAAGCTGGTCCTAGTCAGTTTATTAGTCCCCAATGACGATCAATGGCCCTCTTAAAGCTATCCACACTCTTGCTCAGTACCACCTCTTCCGGTAAGCTGTTCCGAGTGCCCACAACCCTACTAAAGTAGTAGTTTTTCCTTATTTCCAGGTTAGCCTGAGATTTGAATAGCTTAAAATATTGACCCCTTGTTCTGCTTTCGGTGCAAAAATTTAATCCATTAACATCATTCATTTTGATAAATTTAAACAACTGAATCATGTCCATTCTCATCCTCCTTTGCTCCAGGTTATACAATTGAAGCCTATTAAGTCTGGTATCATGAATGGAATGTTTATATTCCATTCCATATTAATGGAATGTTTTCATTCATTTCATTCATAAATAAATGAAAATTGTCTGCAATGTTTTGAAAGTTCTTAGATATTCTATGAACGGATAATGATTCAAATAACATGCTGTTCAGAAGAAAAGTAGAACATGTTGGTTCAAAATCTAAAATTTCACTTGCGTTAGTACTTCTTTGCTTGTAATATATCATTTCAGCTGCAAATTTACAAGTACGAATAATCCAGTTCTAAAATCTAGTCGCAGGGTATTATGTTTTGTCGGCCGAGATTTGTCAGACTATGTGCACGTGCATTGCCTCTCATAACTTCCGAGACCATAAAATAAGAACATTATCACACGAAGACGAATCAACGTTACGAATACAGCCCAAAGTCATTCACGGTCCTGAAACGCTCAAAAAATAATTTTGAAGTGCTTTGTTGACGCAAAATTTTACAAGCAGAATAACGCATAATGCCTCGGCTACAAAAGAAACCACTTACGCTACAAGACTATGCGAAAACTAGTACCACATGCAGCTATACGAACAGAAATAAACTTGTTATTTACCTGTTCGTTCCCTTACCTAAAACTACTGACTACGCATTGAAGTTCCCTCGTATAAATCGCATAATGGCAAAATGCTATTCTTTTCCCGGACCCCCGAGGATTAAGCATTCCCGGGGAAAACCCTCAAAGGTTTGGCACAGAGGATTTGCTGTCCTTAGAAAACGTTGCCTCCTGGGGTATATAAAACCGTATAAAGCTCTGACGGTCACGGGCTGTTGAGAGAGTTTATGTAATTGGGGGTCTTTTCTCGAAAAGCAGCCTGAATTTCTGTCATAGTTTGGCGTTCGACAGGTCATGCAAGTGTCCGCCTCGGTGATTCTTTTCAGATAGGTGCTTGAGATGGGTAGGCATGGAGGAACGACGGTCATATATTCTATGCGATGTTGCAAAGAATTTCAAGCCGGTGACACACGAAACGGACAATCAGGGCCGTAGACAGGGCAGGGACAGTCGGGACAAATCCTCCCCCGAAATTTTAAATTATCTTCAAAAAATAAAGAAACGAAGACAATCTAACCAAAACTCTTCCTTCGATTCCTCCTTCACTATCACTTGGCCTTATTATACAAATCCTCTTTCATTCAGACCTCTTCTTCTTTTCGCCGCTCCCTCCACACCACCATAATTTTTTTTTTTTTAATTTTCAAAAAGTCCTCATTTTTTCGCACCTTGGTCCATTACTGATTGCTAATGACTCTTGTTACGGATAGCATTTTAAAAACATTCCTTGATATAGACTTCAACAAGAGACGTAACATATTTACATAATCAAAACTGTCATTTTTAACCGACTTCAAAAAGGAGTCGGTTATCAGTTCATACCGTATGTATGTTTTATTTTTGTTTGTTTGTCCACTCACAGCGTCTCACCTAGTGGACCGATTTTGATGATTTTTTTTTTTAATGGATAGGGGATGGCTCAACTTAGGTCCCATTACTTTGTTTGACCATATTTGTATTATAGAAAAAAAGTTATGGGCAAAAAACAGTAAATTTCATGTAATTTCCCTATTAAATGATTAAATATAAAACCCATTGTTATAAAGTTTTGATGCCATACAACAGTAACATTAATAGTAATTGTAATGATAATTTTGCAAGAAGGCTTCTCTGAAGCAAGCATCAAGTTTTTTCAGTGTTATTGCTTTATAGTCGGGGTAAACCTAACCTCGAAGCGAGATAATGCTGTGATTAAGATCTGCTTAGCCTTCACAATGCTACCAGGTTAAGTTTGCCTCGACTATAGTTTAGTGTTTTTATCGTTATCAACTATGCCAATAACAGATGATCCGGACTAATAAGGAGATACAGGGTTGCATTACAAGCAACTTGTATGCTGTGAAATGCACATTAGTTAGGGGAAACGTAATATTTAAATGGTTATAATTAAATTAACACACTAATGAATTCCACAGAGGAACAAGGGTAATTTTTTAGCGGCAATCGCTTAAAGTTTTAAGGCATATTTATATTTTTTTTAGTATATAGCATTTTTATGAAACAAATAAGGTGAAGTTTCGTGATTGTGACTCTTACTATTTCTGAAATATTTACACTAAAAAGAATGAAATAAAAAATTTTGAAAAAAATAAAAATAGAACCAACTTCAAAAGTGTTCTAAAAAGTGAAAAATAATTTTATTCTTTAAACACCATCGATAATATTTTTAAACATAATTTTTGAAGTTGGCGCAAAAACCATAGATAAGATCATTCACAGCCATAACTCAACTACAACTATAAATTTAAACAGGCCCAGTTTCTTCTCTACCTTATCCATTATGCACTGATAACAGCATATTTTAGTAACGATATAAATGTTTCGTTCCTAACTTTGGATGTTTTCTGAAAAAAAAAATATGAACGAAGCATATGGTTACACTGAATTTTACTTTTTGTTTTTGCGCCAACTTCAAAAATTATGTTTAAAAATATTATCGATGGTGCTTAAAGAATAAAATTATTTTTCACTTTTCAGAGCACTTTTGAAGTCGGTTCTTTTTTTCTTTTTTTTTTTCAAATTTTTTTTAAATTCCATCATACTTTTGATTTCATGCTTAATTCTGTAGATTTTAATCAAGTAAGTCTTTAAGAATATTAACCTATTTTTTGAGGTGGTGAGCGTAGATTACTTTTCAACTGTGACTATTTTCACTTATTTGCGTGAAAGTTATTCTAAAAGCCCCCGACCCATACATTTGTAATTGCAAACAATAAACACTGTATCAAGTGTTATAGACCGTAAAAGCGTACACAGTCCTCTTATTTTGTGAACTCCCTATTAAATAAATCCGATGAAATATAAATTAGTTATCAAATATTCATGAAGTAATTAATTAAAATAATTATTTGATACGATTTTTTTGGATACATTGTTGTTTAATGTTTACAACATAATTAACAATTTTTAAATGCTATTTTCAAACTTGATTACATGTTCTGGAACCACCTTTGCCTCGACCATGTCCCTCCCCGAAAAAATATCCTGGTTACGGCCTTGGGACAAACAAATGATGCACTACGAGCATCTTGAGTTTACTTCTGGGAATATTTTCTGTCTGACTACAGCCGAAAGTTTCTCTCTTTAAACTTTCCAGCGTTGTTACATCTGTTGGCATAAAACTAAAGAAAAACTTCTTAAGTGAAATACACCGCCAGCTCAGTCATTTCCAGCCGAGGACTGCAATTTCGTGCTTATGAGCACTCATCAGCCCGGCGAGTGCTAATAAGCATGAAACTGCAGTCCTCGGCTGGAAATGACTGAGCTGGCGGTATATTTCACGTATTTCTGCTTTAGCCCTGGCTAATGGGTGGTAATTTACTGAATATAACTTCTTAAGTGTTCGAAAATATCCTGATATTTCCGAAAATATCGAAAACATCCGATATTTTGATATATATCCGATATTTTCAAGCAGCACAAACTTAAGTCATCAAAATAGTAATTGCATCCTCAAATCACTCTTAATTTTCTTATATTGTTATTACAATATTTCGATATAAAATTAAGGTTTCTTTCACTATTTATATCTAATATTTTAATTAATTTTAATGGAGTAAAGTTAGCATTAGCTGTTTTACTCATTTTTCTTCTCTTTGCCACTTTTACACAGTTATGTGATTCAAAAATAAAAAATATGCATTAGTCGTTGCATAGTCATAAGACATTTTCTTTTTTCTGACCAATCTTTAAAGTTTAATTAGGCACTTTTAATATGAATTAAAACTGTTACATTATTAACAATTTTATGAATGAAAAATTAAAAAGAAATAATACATTACTTTGTTATATTAATGATGTATTAATACATCATAAAAATATAGTACATAACTTTTTGGTTATTTTTAATAGTAAATGAACAATATTACTATGATTAGTATAATTTTTATGTAGAAAATAATATCAAAAATATCAAAATATCATGATATTTTCAAAATAAATATCGGATATATATCTGGACTGACATATTATGTCAGTCCAGATATATATCCGATATTTATTTTGAAAATATCATGATATTTTGATATTTTCGATATTTATTTTTTCAACTACTCGTACATTATTTTCTACATAAAAATTATACTAATCATAGTAATATTGTTCATTTACTATTAAAAATAACCAAAAAGTTATGTACTATATTTTTATGATGTATTAATACATCATTAATATAACAAAGTAATGTATTATTTCTTTTTAATTTTATATCGGCGAACCATTGTTTTGCTTTGGACGAGCAGTTGAAAACTCCGTCTCAAGAAGATTCTATTCCCTCTCCCTGGCTGTACTTTTTTTTATTTTTCTGTGCACTTAATCTCTCGTGCACTATTTGTATGTTACTAGAAGATCTAAAAGCAGATTTTTGGAGATCAAATAAAAGTCCGAATAGATATTTGTTAGACAAATACCTCATTAGCAACTACGAACCTTCTAAATACAGTAGATCCTGATATTTTTGCATGAAAATCTTGGCAATGTCAAAAAGGCCACAAATATTTCCACATTTTTTTACATTTTGTGCAAATTCTGCAGAAGTTTCCGAGTTTTTGATTGTGGAAAGCCGGGAAAAGGGAAGGGTATTTTGGCGCTTTGTGTCTCTTCCAAGGATTTTTAGGGTGGGGAGGGGGGCAGGAGGCCCAGATCCCCCCCAAAAGGATGAATTAATTTAACTATTTTATTTATTATTTTCAATTGACTTCTTTTTTGCATTTTTTTTAATATACGTTATTAAAAAGAACACAAAAGACACACAGCATATTTTGAATAAAAGCATTTTTGTTTGCTAAAAAAGTAATACTGGAGTCAGAGGCCAGAATGGCAGAATGCATTTAACTCACTGGTTTCGAATCCAAGGGAACGTATTATTGCCATTCGTCTGTTAATTCTTCTTTGATGGAATCAGTGATTAACATTTTTTTTTAAAAATGTGTAGGAACATTTAAAAGAGTCATTTTGATCCAGGAAGCTATTTGCGAAATAATAGATTTCTTTTCCAGCTTATAAAAAATGCAAAATGAATGAAATCGTATGGTAGTATCTTGGAAAATCCATGATTATTAATGGAAACGGCATGTAGTAGCATCAATATGTTATCATGAAAACAAATCAACAACTGCTTTGAAATTCACACAGAAATAGTTTCTGAATTCTTCAATAAAACTTATATGTCATATGATGAAGTTATGATTTTCTTACTCAAATAATATTTAGGTAAATATTATAAATATGTATATTTATAATATTTACCTAATTCAGGGCCCCCTAGAACCCTAAGTCGAGTTCTAGGGGGGCCCTGAAATTGAAATGTGCCCCGTGTCAAATATCAGAATGATCGGGCTCTGGATCCAGGGTTCATGAATATCTTCTTAACACGACATTCTATTTTTCGGGACTCAATCTCAACTCATTTCAAATTTCATAACTTGATTTCTCTATTCATTTCAAACTTTGTAAAAAAGTTTATATATGTTTATTTTTTTCAAGCTTTGAAAAAGGAATCTCTAGGATTTCTTAACATTTCAACCGCAAACTACGTAAGAAAATTAGTTTATGATTTCTATTCATTTCAAACTTTTTAAAATGGTTTGCCTAGGATTTCTTATAATTACAAACTTTCTCGAAATGATCATCACTCCAAAAGGTTGTTAAAAAGTTTAAGGACCAAAACTGTCAGAAGCCAGGTTGAAGGAGTGAGCTTTTACTGCTTCAGACGTGCGAAAACTTTTGCCCTTTCAGAAATTATGGAGGAGGGGGAGGGGAGAGAGAAATGCGTGAAAGTCTTAGTCGATGAAGCACACACGTTTTAGGCATTGGAATTTCCAGGGCCAGCTCTAGTAGTTTTTCCGCCCTAGGTGATATTTACAAGTGCGCTCCCCCCCCCCATCGGATAATAATGATAATATTAATAATACAAAATAATAATATGTTAATAAAATCAAAATAAATAGTAAAGTGTTTAAAATTAAAGTGAGTTTCTATAGTTACATTCCAAACTGGATTTTGCATATCCAAGCACTGGTACCCACTTTTAAATTATCTTTTGTAGCATTAAAGTAGTGCATCTTATGGCACTGAATCAGTTATTAAAAATTAATATTTGCAAAAGATTTTCAAATCATGCAATTTGCCGCCTCTAAAACTAAATTGAATTTCTAGTTAAATTCCGAACTATGTCTTGCATATCCAAGCACTGATGCACACTGTAGATTATCTTTTTTAGCATTGAAGCTGTGAATCTAACAGCGCTGAAACAGATATTCATAAAAAAAAAAATTTAACTTCGAAATTTGCCGCCTCTAAAAGCCTACTCCAGGAGCCGGGCCTGGGAAGGACTGATGTATAAAGAGATGTTTAAATGAAACAAGGCGCTGTCGAAAATTTAATATTCAATTGTGATTCACATTAATTTAGTCTAAAAATAAACATTTGTCATAAAAGCGATTTCAAAACTTTTAAATACACTATTAATGTACTAACACATTTTATTTGACGTAAAAGTGAAAATGAAGCTGACTTTTCACAAATTACTAACATGTTCTACAGACTTCTTTTTTTTTCTCTCTCTCCTTTTATTACTGCGACAGACAGTGGTTTTTAAAGTCGAAACTATTTTCGTTAATAAATTAGTTAAATCATTTAAAACTTTGATTATCTATTTTTTAAGTGTGAGTCTTTTGCCATTCCCAAAACATTTTAAATGAAAAAAAAAAAAGGTAGACTGTGGAAGGGAAAACTTAAAACTACAAAACAAATTTGGTGTGTTTGTGCGCACGCGTGTGTGTGAGAGTGTTTAATTTTCATTTAAAATTAATTGTAGTTTCAAAAATTAAAATTCTATAATTTGTAAATTCAAAATATCAGTTACAGCCTAATTTTTACGTTTATCAGCAAGCTCCTAGCATCAATTATGTACATTTTGGTATGGTCTATTTCAGTTCGTTTATAAAGTAAACATTGATGTAAATATAGGAAATATTTGAAAGAAAATTCTTAGTTTGTGTTATTCAGTTTTCCGTGCGTAAAAATAATCAACAATACACATACTGAGCTTTCCACGTAATCAATTTTTACTGTAGTACCCTTTTTTAGCAGACATGCCGTGAGATTGACCAGAGTGCCAGGAAATTCGAATTTGAATGCCTGCCAGATAATTCGGGGTACATTACGGGGAAAAGAAAAAAAAAAAAAAAGAAATAGTGAGCTTATGGAGGAAAAGACATTTTGCAAAAACCAAATGCAGATTTGTTTGCCCTGTTTTCATGCATTTATGTATACAAATGTGCAATCTATTTTACGTTTAATTTGAATCATATGCAGCTGTATTAAACCTGTTTTTCATGATGATATGACACATGAAAACGTTTTGGTGACTCGTTATTTGAAATTTATTTATTTTTTTTTTTTTTAATTTTTGGAACATTGATTTTAAGTTTAATTATATTTAAAAGTATTAATTAATTATTTAAGAAAGTTTATAAAGCCTTTTTATAAAATCGGAAAAAAAATCCGATTTAAGTAAAAAAAATCTCATTTAAATCAAATGTTCTTTTTTTTTTTCAAAAAAATCATGATTTTCTTACACCCTGAACGCATTAAGATTATTACCATCATATTCCAAAACTGATACTATAGGTTTATGGTAACTAAAATAGGAAGTACCCAATTTTGATTCAAAGCTGTTTTTATATTTTATAAAGAATGCATCAATTGTAGTTTTATACTTCGTTGTGCTAAGATTGCGATCACTGGACATCGTTAAGCTAGATTCTCCATTTAAAAATTCAATTAATGGTAGATTTTTATCATCTTCAAAAATGATGTTGATATCCCCACTCGAAATCAATTGGCAAATCCTCAAAGCTCTTCTCAATTTTATTTTGAAGTAATGCAGAAGCGTCTTTAGAAAAAAAATGAAAAATTAATTTGAATTTTGACATCTTGAATTCAAATTATGTTTTTCGCAATCACGAGTGTATGTAGGCGTGTGTGTTTGTGTGTGGGGGGTATGTGCATGTGTGTGTAGGCATGTGTGTTTGTGTTTGTGTGCTGGCATAAGTGTGTGGGTAGTTGTGTGTATGAATGTGTGTGTGGGGGGGTATGTGTATGTGTGTGTAGGCATATGTGTTTATGTCTGTGTGCAGGCATGACTGTGTGGGTAGTTGTGTGTATGTTTTTGTGTGTGTATGTGTGGGTGTCTGTATGTATGCATGTGTGTATGTGTGTGTAGGCATATGTGTTTGTGTCTGTGTGCAGACATGACTGTGTGGGTAGTTGTGTGTATGTTTTTGTGTGTGTATGTGTGGGTGTCTGTATGTATGCGTGTGTGTGTGTGTGTAGGTGTATGTTTGTGTGTGCATGTGTGCGTGTAGTTGTGTATGTGGGTAGTTGTGTATGTATGCGCGTGTGTGTAGGACATGGATGCAACCTGGAGACGGCTTTCGCCAGAGGTGCAGCATCGTGAGGAGCCCGTCGACGGTGATGGTGCGGAGGGTGGCGGTGGGAGAAATCAAAAGACGCCAAAAACAGTCAAGTGAGAACAATAAGCAATCATGATTGCTCAATAAATTTTCATTCAAAAATTCTTGAATTGCGTTCATAGCATTAGTGAGCAATAGAACATACTTTTGAGTTCTCAAACCACTGTTATCTACTCAAAACGATCATTCAAAGCAACTCTTCATTTTTAGTTACATCAGAAAGTGTGTCTTACCTCCCCGTCCAATCACAGTCGTCCGAAGTCGGTCCGGAGGTAACGGCAGCCGCTGAGAAGATGACGCAGACGACCATAGTGCGCAGGATCCTCATCATGATGAATCGGAATGTCTGGGAAACCAGTCCATCTTCCCGCTCATCCCTTTTCCGATCGAAATGTCCACCCTGATTTTGGCACCGCTTTCGAATGGTTCACGTTTGAAATCACAATCATCGGGCTGTTGTTTTCTTCTTTTTGCAAATCTTTAAGATCACCGCATTCGGCACACGTCTTAATGGAAACATTGTCGGAAATGACTCAAGTTGTGTTTTTTTAATCTCGTGGAAGCAAAGTAAACCTTTGGAGAACATCAGTTTGGGGAGAACATTTTTGCTGACTATTTAACAACCGAACTGTACTACTAAACAAAAAATTTTAAACTGTTTAACGAGCAAATTGAACTTTGGGGGGGGGGAGGGAATCTTTTGAATTCTTAATGTTCGAAATAAATCTTACGTGAAATTTTTAAAACTATTTAACAAATTTGTTTCGAAATGACTCCGATAAGAATCTCTGCTTCGTTCAGGAACTCAACGGGAACTTATGTGAGGGGAAATCATAAAGAGCGCCGAGAAGAAGCAGGGAAGTAGGTTGCTATAACAACGGGAAGTAAGTTGTCGCCAATACCACAAGCCGACTGAAAATCTCGCCAAACGAAGAAGGATGGGAGTATTTATTGACAATAACTTGAGCATTTCGGAAAGAATCGACCAAATGCACATTTGCTTATTCGCATCGTTTAAGTTTCTGAGTTGAAGAACATAATACAGTGAAATCTGTCTATAACGATACTGTCTATAACGATAACCTGTCTATAACACAATTTTTTTTGGCTCCAGCAAAATGTCAGCATGAATAATCAAACTGTCTATAACGATAACCTGTCTATTACGAAATTTTTTTAAGGTCCCAACAGTATCATTGTAGATAGGTTTTACTGTATACCCAAAATAAATCGTTGTGTATGCTGTTGTTATGTGTCAATCCCTGCTTACTACAGTGAAATTCCGTTACAACGAAATTTTCGTTTCAACGAAATACATTTTCAGTCCCGATTTAACTGACATTACATTATTTGAATTCCATTACAACGAAATACTCGTTACAACGAACAGAATTTGCGGTCCCTTGAAGTTCGTTGTAACAGGATTTCACTGTACAGTGAAATTCCGTTACAACGAATACCAATGCAACGAAATTTTCGTTTCAACGAAACACATTTTCAGTCCCGATTTAAATGACATTACATAATTTGAATTCTATTGCAACGAAATTCTCGTTACAACGAACAGAATTGGCAGTCCCTTGAAGTTCGTTGTAACGGGATTTCACTGTATTAGCAGTTGATTTAAAGTATATTTGATGCATTAAAAATTATAATTTGGATGTTTTTAGGGGGCAATAGGGAAGTTGCAACCTATTAAATGTTCATATTTTGACTATTGGATATTATTAATTGACCCTCAAAACTAAAAAATTCACCATCGCCGAATTTTAAAACACCGTGATTGATTTTTAATGAATTTTTAAAAATCCACGCGCAAAAGTGCGCTCTTCTGAAACGTCACGAGCTTACGTCACACGGCACTAATGGGCAGCCTTCCGCCGAAAATTCCTTGTTTTCCCTACGGACATTTTGAGCGCGCGGATATTTTTATTTTTTAGAAATTCAATAATCCTTTTGAACACACTATGGAGGCCGGATTCGTTAAAGCACAATCTAATATTCTTCCTCAAGTAACATCAATGATGGTATTCGAATATTTCCGAGAGGATGAGAGGTTTAATGTTCCAGAAATGCGAGGAGATAAGCCTTTTACGTTTCGTCTTCGAAGTAGAATGCATGTCCTTCGGTTTCTCCCATATCGGAAGAGCGCATGACGTCACTTCCTATGCCATTTGACGTCACAAGCGCTTGAACTTTAAAAATCAATTTAAAAAAAAACTACTTATCGTATCGCAAAATTTTTTTCACGTATGATGTTCATACATGTTACTCTATCATATAAAAATAAAATTGAAAAATCGAAAACTTCCCTATTGTCAGATTCGATAGTCCGCCTTTAAGGTTGAGTGAAAATGACTTTCTAGTTTTCTAATAAAAATCTTGGCGACGAAAACTGACGACTGCCTGGATGCTAAATCGTGGTCGTCTCGTCGTCATCATACTAAAATTTTTAGTTTCAAAATACGGCTAGCGACCGCTCGATTTCAAACCCTATTGGCGCTCGAAAAAAGAGAATGCAGCCGAGTATTCGCCAAGTGGGAGAGAAGCGCAGTTTACGCGGCACGAGTCAAAGGAGTTCTCTCTACACATTTCATTGGTCGTGGGATGCGAAGAGGCACGCGCCCTCAAAAAACAGGTTCCGATTCCAGACGTGCGCAATATGATCTTTTGGGCAGAGGAAAAAAAAATCGTTAAATATCAGGTTTCATTTCGAGGTTATGATTTTCGTCGGTTCCGAAAGTTCGAAATAAGTGCTTCGGCTTGATAGCGAAAATGCGGATTTTCCTGGCGAGAGATAAGAGTATAAATTTGTTTCAAAATGCTGTTATCTACGCATCGTTCTAAGAAAAACGTTATCAAATAAAACAAGAGTTCTGAAACGGAGGGAGGGGGGGGGAGTGCACCGACTAGGATGCGTAGAAGCATTTCAAGGGAGGTGTGAAGATTTGAAAGAATAAAACATAAAAAAAAATTAATTTGAATTTTGTCGTCTTGAATTCAAATTATGTTTTTCGCAATCACGAGTGTGTGTGTACATGTAAGCGTGTGTGTTTGTGTGTGGGGGGTATGTGTGTGTGTAGGCATTTGTATTTGTGTCTGTGTGCAGGCATGAGTGTGTGGGTAGTTGTGTGTATGTGTGTAGGTGTGTGTGGGGGGGGGTTGTGTGTGTAGGCACATGTGTTTGTGTCTGTGTGGTTAGTTGTGTGTATGTGAGTGTGTAGATGTGTGTGTGTTTGTGTGTGTATGTGTTTGTGTATGTCTGTAGGTGTATGTATGTGTGTGTAGGTGCATATATGTATTTGTGTATAGGTGCGTGTATGTATGCGTGTAAGTGTAGGATAGTGAAGAAACCTGGAGACGGCTTTCGCTAGAGGTGCAGCATCGTGAGGAGCCCGTCAACGGTGATGGTGCGGAGGGTGGCGGTGGGAAAAATCAAAGGAACGTCAAAAACAGTCAAATGAAAGCACTAAGCAATTGTGATTGCTCAAAAAAATCTATTAATAATTCGGTTGTACTCGTGGTTACATGTAAATTATTTCGTCATCATCTTTTTTTTACTTCCTTTTACAAAAAAGGAAGTATTGTATTCGAAGATTGTTTGGCCTAATGTTTAAAACGCAATTGACTAATTTTTTGCTGAATATTTTCCCCCAACTCTGCAGCAAAGAGCAACTCCGAGTCTTTGAAGTAAAAACTTTCGACTCTCGAACCTGAATCTTTTTTCCCAAAAGCAGATAGACTCCGATTCCGCAGCCATGTTTTTTACAGTGAAATAATTGTTTTGAATATGATTAGTTTTTATTTTCACTCTAAAGTTTTAATTTATGTATTCAGCTTCTGGCGGAGAAATTCGGAGTACTTTTATGTGTCTACATTTTTTACATATGCGCAGACGATTTTTTTTTTCGACAACGAAAATTATTTCTTTAAGTTGACATTTTGTAGTTTTTTTTTATTTATTTTTGAAACTAATTACTGCATTTTCAAAATTTATTTTTTATCAGCAGGGGAAAAACAAACGATTTTTTTTTCTTCTTTTGATGTGATGTATTTAGGTTAACGAGCTTTTAATTTTAATTCTTTTTGAAAGCAGTTAAAGATTTTTTTAAAGAAAAAAAGTAGATGAGCGAGGCATATTTCATTTCTAGAAAGCAGCTTAAAATGTTAAAACATTATACTTGAAATAATTTGTGATTTTAGCTAAATTTCAGCATATTGTTCAGATAGATAGAAAGTCAATATTGGTCTACGGGAAAGTGGGCTCGTTTAGTTCTAGACGGAACTTTTTGTTAAAATACTGTTTCCATAATTTATTCAAAAGTATTGTCTAAAATGAAGAAAACTAATGAGATCCTTTCTTCCTTCAGCCCTTTTTCGTGCTTTTTTTTTTTTTTTTCTTCTTTTTCCGACTTTTACGGTGAAAGTAGGCTAAAAAATGCGATCTTATCACAAGTCCATCAATATAATGTTCCAAACTGCTCACAGTTCAAAAGAACGGTCGTTCTTTTTTTTTTTTAAACGAACGGAGCCGGTCATTTTAAGGATTCGTTCTTTTTGACCCGTTCGTTCATGAACGACACATCACTAATATTTATGCACTTGTGTGTATGTAATGTATGTACGTACATCCCGTAGCCCGAAAGCGGTACGTAAAGGTTTTTTGGAGCAATCATGATTGTTTATTGTTCTCACTTGACTGTTTTGATGTGCTATCATTTTATTTTCCCACCGCCAACCTCCGCACCATCACCGCCGACCGGGTCCTCACGATGCTACTCCTATAGCGAAAGCCGTCTCCAGGTTGCATCCATGTCCTACACACGCGCGCATACATACACAACTACACACAAACACACACACGCACACACAAATACATACACCACACCTACACACATACACAAGTACACAAACACATACACACACGCATACATACAGACAGCTACACATACACACAAAAACATACACACAACTACCCACAAATTCATGCGTGCACACAGACACAAACACATACAGTGGCTCCCAAAAGTCTTCGTACACCTGCGACTTTCAACGAAATAGGCCCCATTCCATTGGTTAGAATTAATATTTAGAAAAAGGTATTTAATTATAAGATCTATGATCCATTTTTAACAAAACTACATGAAAAGTTTTTAAAAAATATTAAAACTTAGTTTTTTAAAAATCAAAAACCAAAAAGTGCCGGAAATTTTATCTCACAAAAGTCTTCGTACACTTTATAAAATGTCTATATTTTATTGAATAATCTAACTTTTGATTAAGTTATTAATTAGTAGAATATCATACAGTATTCATAACACCTTTTAAACGTCTGGGAATAGAATTCATTCTTTTTCTTTCTTATTTTTGCGTAATTTCTGAGTAAGTGCTCAAATACACTTCGAGTCTTACTGTTTCTAGCTCTTTTTTCGTTTTAAAGCCCTATTTTCGTAATCTAGCCTCCAGATATCTCTAAATACGTTACACTAAGTTAAAATCTGGAGATTGAGGAGGGATTTTCTAAACTTAGAACAATTTTCGAGGCACTAGACGCAAACGTTGAAAACCGTGTGCTTCTTATTGTTATTTTGATAAAAAAACAAAGTTGTTTCCAATAACCAAATTTTTGACTAAGAGTTCAAAATTTGTGTTTAAAATATTTAAAGGAACAGCATGATTCATTATTTCATCAAAAATTACAAACTATCAAGTCCTGATGCTAATATGCACCCTCACACTAGAACACCTCCACCGTCCTGATTAACTGATCCAAATAAGTTCTTGAGATTAAGTTCCTAATTTTTTCTTCTACTTACAATTATACAAAAAATTAATCAAAAATGCTGAACTCATTTTTATCTGTAAGTAAGACGTGATTCTAAAACGTTTTTAGGCTATTTAGCATTGATTTTGCGACGAAAATCGTAAGCTTTCTGTTTTTCGCATGACCAAGAAAATTTCTGCGGGAAGAGGTCCCATTTAATCCAGCTAATCAGAGAACTTGGCGAACAATTTTCGGTAAAAATTAAATGTAAAATGTTTCATTTAACTTTGCAGAAACTTTTACAGCACTCAAATGTGTATTTTTCATAAATGTTTTAACTTTAAATCTCCGATCACGTTTTGTCAACTTTGATGGTTGACCTTTTCTCACCTTGTTTTCGGTCCAATTCTTTTTTTAAAGCATTTTATCAAGCACTTTACTATACAAACAAATAAATTAACTAATTTAGAGACATTTCAAACCAATTTACCACTACTGTGGGAAAAAAATTCAAATTTTAAATGGTGTTAGCGGTTTTTTAAGAATACCAGACATTTTACAGTAATAAGCACAATATTATGGAATAAATAAAGAAAAAAATAAAGCCAAATGACTTATAAGAGTCAACACAATGCAAAAATATTAATAAAACAACATATGATAATTTTAATCATGAATTTATTCGAAAATATTTGAGTGTACGATGACTTTTGTGGCGTGTTATTTCTCTGTCTCTTCTTTTTCTGATCCATTTCAAAAAGAAGTTCTGTCAATATTTTGAAAAAACCAATGGGTTGTATTTAGAATGACATAGGAATGATGTGAAAATATATTGGACTTCATATTCGAATTCAGTTTCGAGTTATTATGGTTTTACTAAACAATTTCTAAGTGTACGAAAACTTTTGAGAGCCACTGTATGCCTACATACACATATCCCCCCCCCACATACATTCATACACACAACTACCCACACACTTATGCCAGCACGCCTCACGATGCTGCTCCTCTAGCGAAAACCGTCTCCAGGTTGCGTCAATATCCTACACTTACACGCATACATACACGCGCGTACACACACACACACACACACATATACACATACACATACATAAACAAATACACACACACAAACACATACGCTCACAAACACATACACACACAAACACATACACATATACAAACACATACACACACGCATACATACAGACATATACATACACACAAATACATACACACACATACACATACCCCCCCCCCGCACGCACACAAACACTCATACACACAACTACCGACACTCATGCCTACACACAGACACAAACACACGTGCCTACACACACATACACATACCCCTGCACACAAACACACATACCCCCACACACAAAAACACACGCCTACATACACACACTCGTGATTGCGAAAAACATAATTTGAATTCAAGATGTCAAAATTCAAAATATTTATTTATTTATTTATTTATTTTTTAAATATGTTTCTTTACATAATATAGAAATTAATACATTCAATACCCACAGCCTACGTGGTCGAAAAAAAAAAAAAAAAGCACAACGTGGGAGCAGAACACCGGGTCTATGATCGACCCGGTTAATTGCACATTCGGTCCACCGGCGTCCGAAAACCCAGCGTTTTGCTGCAATATTTTCTCCTCCGACGTAAAACACGCGAAAACAACCTCAGATTGTCGCATGGAAAATAAAATTTCCGAGGAATTCCTGGCTGACAGGGCGTGGTTTCTGCCGCACCGGACAAATGAACGTGAACGCTCTTGACAGTTGGATGGCACCCGAAAGACTTTGGACAATGGCTGTCAATTTAGAAGAGCGCTTCGGATTGCAGGTTACTTGAAGCACGGGAATAAAGCACCAGAGTGACAGCGCTGGTAGGCAGAAAAAGGGCGCGCTTTTTCTTCAAGCGTCCTGCAGCGAAGAAGACTTGATTGCTCTGATTTTTATTTTTTTTTCAAGTTTCTCAGAGTGGAGTTTCTGCACAAGCAAAAACGTTTTCCTTTTACTCTCCATGAATTGGAAGAAAGAAAGCGTTATTTTTCAGTTAAGTGTTTGTTTTCATGTTGCTCGCCATGGGAGGGGGGGGGGGATAAAGATGCCTCTTGAACTGATTTTATCAGCTTTCTTACTGTTAGATGACCCGTTTTTAATAATAAATATAGGAATACATGAAATACACCGACCAGCTCAGTCATTTCCAGCCGAGGACTGCAGTTTCGTGCTTATTAGCACTCATCATCCCGGCATAGGAAAGTGACTGAGCTGGAGATGGAAAAACCTCTTATGGAAGCCAAGAGGGCCAAACAAGCTGGTAGCTAATGTAGAATTAGCACAGACCAGCCGAATGACCGAAGCAATGGTTCGGTTCAACTCGAAAATTGATGGCAAGGCATGATATATTCAGTAAATTACCGCACATTAGCCAGGGCTAAACTAGAAATTTCATGTATTTCTGCTTTAGTCCTGGCTAATGGGCGGTAATTTACTAAATAAATATAGGGGCGAATTTAAAACATCGCTAAGTATGAGCGTGCGGAAGAAAAGGGGAAGTGTCTGTTCTGGCAATGCACAAATGGCAGGGTTTCTTAGGTGATACTTCTCTGGGATATTCCACGGAAAACGGTAGTTTTGTCCCTAACGTGACGCTTTATATATTTCATAAAAAATAATCATTTAAAAGAATGATGAACAAAATTTTGTTGCGTAAGAAATCACAAACGCATGTGTGACTTCTTAAGCAAAAACTTTCTTCAAAAATTATTTCTTTTTTATGAAATATAGGAACCGTCACGTGCGGGACAAAATGACCGTTTTCAATGTTTAAATAATTATTTCTGAACTAATGAGATATATTTCCTTTACGTTGGAACCCTAGCTTCCAAAATCTACAATTTTTGTGGTCATTGCTGTATTAATAGAGCAAAAATACGAGCTCGTTCATGAGCAAGTGACCAGAGGTTGACTTTGGGTGTCCCGCACGCGACGCATGTAAATAAATTTTATTTTAAGTAACAAAATTGTTTAAAATACCATTGTGTCAGGAGTATCTTTGTATCGAATGTAAAGTTAAAAAAAATGCTTACCCCTGTCTCATCACAATATTAAGAGATAAGACGATATGTTAATGAAATTTAAGCGTATTTTTGTCCCACACGTGACGGTGGAATCTCTCTTATCTCGGCCTCTTATCAAATACAACAGTCAAAATATAATCCTTTGGTTAGGGAGCAGTAGGAAGTTCGAAAGTCTAAGCAGGGATTATAATGTTCTGTATAGTTTGAAAAAAGGGATACCAAAGTTCCAAACACAATTTAAAAAGTTATGTACGGTGAGGAGTGTCAAAATAAAGATTGTGTAACTTAAGTTCTAAGATTCTCATATTTTTTAGTTTTTCTCACCATGGTTAGTTACGTATTATATTATTTTGTTTCTTCTTATAAATGGCTATTGGTTTATTATTCCGTTTTTAGACAAATGTCATCAGTTTGGTAAGGGTTGGAACTTGTCCCCGCATTAGGCTCGGGTCTTCATACCCGCAGACCCCGCGGACCTTATAGTGGCATAGATATCCAGTAGACAGTTAGGAGCCCAGCTGATTTTTTGCAGGGGGCCCCCAAATTTATAGATCCGGGCTGCATATTAACAACCTTTACTCAGTTGGAGACCTTATAATAGTACTAGCATTCCCGTACCCGGCATTGCTCGGGTAATGGAATTAGCAGGGGATAACAGTGCTTGGTGCACCTAGTTTCGAAAATCCCCTATAATAATTACTTATTACCTATAACTTTTTTCTAATTTGGGGAGGATCCCGGGGACCCTGGACTCCTTATATATATATGCCCTTGTCCTTAACCGATCTTTAACTGTTATTAACGATCCTTTTAAAGTATTGATTATCTTTGCAAACACAGGTCATCCACATTTTATTGTTATACCTATGTTTAAGCTAGAACTTCTTTGTATACAACATTTTTAGTTTTTTTTTCTGGTGCTAAAATTGCTAAACTGCTTGATGAACTGGCTTTGGAGCAAGCTACATAACATTGGTCGTGTGAAAAAAAGTCTTCTCTTAAATAGATCCCTGCTACTTTTAATGTCTGTCCTTGTGACTTATTAATGGTTATTGCAAAGCAAACTTTAACAGGAAACTGCACTCTTCTAAATTCAAAAGGATAGTCCGCCTGTGATGATGTTCTTAAAAACTTCGTTTCTAGTTTTGAAAAAATAAAAGCAAAAGACAGAAACATTATGATTTGACTTGAGAAAAGCCTCGAAGAATCACGTGAGAAACAAAAACAATATCAAATTTATAGTTCGCTATCGACCAAAAGTTGAGATGAAGTACTGAATAATGATTTGAATGGAGGAAAGCCTTCGAAAATAAGGGATTTGAATTTCAATGACAGGTTTTTAATTTCGCAGAAATTAAGGGGTTTTAATTAATTTCTCCCGAACTAATTGAGATTTCGAAAAATCCTTTCTTAGTGGTTACTTTTGTAATCATGCGGACATGCCTGCCAAATTTCAAGTCTGAAACTTCAGCGGTTTCGGCTGTGCGTTGATATATATATATATATATATATATATATATATATATATATATATATATGTTATCTCAGGACATGGATTTTTATATATTAAGATTGGGACTCCTGACTGGCCAGTCGACGCAAATGTGTCAGACATGTTTTTTCCCCATCCAACGCAATGAACAAATTTCGTTCCTCGGAAGTTAAATTCACATTTAAATGTTTTAAATTCTCACCCTCTCTTTTCATAATGCCTAGAAGAGATGTTTTGTTTCGAAATGAAACAATAATTTTACCTTGCAAAACAAGCTATATAGAAGATTGATGATGTTTTTACACAGTAGCCAATCAGCAGTCTCCAAATTTTTACATGGTCTCTAGCAGAGTAAAGGTTGTTTTATGTATCCGGGCTTGAGCTGATTAAGGCTCCGTCGCTAGGAGAGCAGCAAGAGTTCTTCCCAATGGCGTGCACAGGAGGGGAAAAGGGACACCTGTTGGCACGGGCCCGAACCTGAAGGGGGACCGATATTTTTGAAATTAGGGGTGAAATACATGCAGAGACGAAGTGGTAAGCAATATAGAGGAGGCCCGTAAAAGTCATTTGTCAGAGGCCCCGAAATTTCTGTGCACGCTCCTGGTTTTACCCAACACCTCATCAGAAACAAGAAAGGTCTGCCATGTCGCCTATGCCGCTGCTGAGAGTACTTAGAGTTTGATCCCAAGCATGAAGGATTTGGATGTTAAGGAAGAGACAATTGTTCTCCAGTGAAATATAAACTCTTTCAAAAGCTAATTTAAAAAACACCGTGCTTTTGCTCACATGATTAAATGTTTACCCACTTTTAAAAATTTAACGCAAGTCCTTTTACTGAAGAGTACTCCCCCTGGAAGAGCAGGACGATTTTGCTCTTTTGTGAAAAACATTTCGGTCGGAGCTCCAATCTTAACAAACCAACAATGGCCAAACTGGAAGAAACTTAATCTCCCCTTTAAACCTTTTCAAAAGAAAGTGGAACCTTGGCAAAGAACGATGACAATGGGCGGACTCGAGGTGTCGTCTGAAGTGACAAGACCCCCTCTCGCTTTAACTGTCCTCTCTGGTCCCGCCACGCAGCACTTTCTTTCCACGTGTCTATAGTTATAGGAGAATGTCTCTTTTCGAAAAAATAGTTTGGTAATTTGTTTAGGAATCATTCCCCCATAGGCGACTGGTGCACTACAAAATGGAGGGGGGGGGGCAGAGGAGACGTGCAGGAGGAGGAGGCAAAGTTAAAGGGGGCGGTGCCCTTAAAGTTGATTTTTTCGGAAAATTAGGCTATATCATTAAATTTTAACGTCGTTATTGATTTTATGATCTTTAAAAAAGTTCGGTACAGGCCTCAAAAATTGGAACAGATGGCCGCCGTAGACCACCTCCTTCCATGTCAAAGTTTTAATTTTTATGGTAATAGTTACGTGAGAAAAATATAAGATTACACACTTACTAAGTCAATTCTTCTAGCACTTTTTGATCGATCGATGATTTTGAGTTTGGAAAAGTGGTGGGACTGCAAGACACTTATGCTTTTAAAGGAGGGGAGGGGTCGCCCCCTTCCCCCTTCCGTGCAAGCCGCCTATGATTCCCCCCTTCTCTACTTTTGTGCAATTCCACGGCAACAGACGTGGTGTCATTTGGTGTAAGAAACACTGCAAAAATGAAAGCAGTTAGGTTCTTTAATAATATTTTTTCTTGGTAACGGACGCATTAAATAAGATACGTCCGGGTACTGAGCCCTGAAGTTATACATTGTTTCTGAAAATCTTTAAAATGTAGTCGTATTATATGGAAGTAGGGTGTATGTTTGGAGTCTTTTCAGGGTGTTTTGCGCAACAATCGATACGTTTGTTTAAATGGAATTGTTTTTTTGCAAATGGTTTGTGATTTTTAATGGGAAGGGGACTTTGTGGCATTTCAAAACATCAGCCGGAAACTCTTTTTTTTTTTGAAGTGAAAGCTTCTTGAGTATTTTTGGGGAGCTGAAAAACCATTCATTTCGCAACATCGTCGCCAACATTTAGAATACAGCGCATGCGCGACTTCTCTCGTTTCCTTTTCTACGTTGCTTTCGTTGATAACTGCGAACTTCAGTAGCGCTGTTAGCAGCGTGTGAAACTTCCGATTGATCCTCACCCGGGTCAGTACATTTCTTCTTCACAAGAAAACATTTTTAAGCTAATATAATATTTTTCAAATGAAAACTTTTTTAGACGCTTTGAGCATTTTTTGAGATGGAAAAAACAATACTGTTTCTGATATTGGACTCGACATCGGTATCGGTTATTACAAATTTGCCATTTCAACTGCGCTTGAGCGCGGACTTAGCTGATTTCAAAAATCTTGCTAAAATTAATTACAAACATTTTAAATTTGGTAAAAAATATGAGATGGCAAAAGATAAAAATTAGAAATAACAAAGTTTTCTCTGATTTAGTTTTTAGGCCTCGGTAAAGATTGAATTTTGCGTCTTAATTATTAATGGATTCAGTGTCTGATTTGTCAATCCTTTTTCATTACCAAATTTTTAACCTCAGAAGAGCGTACTAGAATTGCAGCATCACTTCTAATACAAAGCCGGACCCTCAACCTAAATAAAAATGTAAAATACTAAGTTGTTTAAGCCTAACGTAAAATATCCGCAAAAGACAGATTTCTGTACTAATATTCCAATCATTTTTGAAGTACACAACGTGTTTTACATTTATGTTAAATAAATATTTCCAAACTAATAAATATTGAAATGTCATTTTTCTCTTAAGATTATCAGTTATTCATATCCGTAGTTTCATACACTATATAACGAAGTCGCTGTGAAAATATTCTAATCGCATTCATTAATTTGGTGGGACTCTCGCTCAGCCTAAATATAAACAAGCAACACGGAATCTTAAAACAGAAGCCCAAAAATCTAAAACAGAAGCCCAAAAATCTAAGTCCGCGCGCAAGCGCAGTTCAAATGGCAAATTAGTGATAACCGGGATTTAACGTAAAGTTGATATCGGTACATGTGTTTGCCGTTGCCACTCTGAAAATGGACAGCTCATTGTAATGGTTGCTGTTTATTTTTCACCGACGTAGTCTATAAACTCAATACAAGAATTTTTGGAACGAAAATCATCCCATGTAATCACCCCCTCCAAGTAAGCCTGATTTTTTCCATTTTTTTGTGTGAATAAAATAGTTTAATTAATACGACCGTCTGAAAGATAAATCGGCTACTCGAGAAAGGCTGTCACGCGATTCAATTGCGGTCAAATGATCAAAATCTCAATGATTTAAAATGTTTGTGTTGCCATCTTCTATGTGTTAATAAATAAAATGTTTGTATTTAACGTAAGCAAGGCTTTTGAAATGATTTTCAACTTTCGTTCTTTGATTTCTTTTTCGGAGACATTTCGATGTTTGGGAAATGGCGCGGTGGTTAAATTTTTGCGTACGTAATTTTATTTTGGTAACCTTGTTGCTTTATGGTAACCCTCTGCAAATAGATGTTTCCCTACATTCCAAGCACAGGCTTTGGTGCCAAAAATTTAACGATATTGAATTGAAATCGCCAATTTTTCAATTATCGAAATCTTCAGGCTTTTGCGAATATCATAATTTTGTGGGAGCGATTTCATTAGCGATTATGCCTTGGATACAAGAATTCATTAGAAAGTGTTCTGAAGGCTACAGCATAGGATTTAAGTACTTAAAATAAGAAATAACAACTTCAAAAAGCACTGCAGTTTGTGCTTTGACATTGTTACTTCGTGTTTTACTTTTTAGCCCAGAGGTATTTATTTAACTAAGTAAATACCTATTTGGTGAGAATAATTTTCTTCGTCATGGTTACAAATCGCATGCGTTCATTTCAGGGTTAGCCCAAGCAGATTTTGCGTTAGTACACGAGATTTTTTTTTAAATGTAAAATCAGGTTTTTCCAGGATAAACACCTATAGATTTGAACTTAATAGCAAAACTTCATCTGAATACCAATTTTCTAGATTACTTATTTCCAGCATTTCAAATGTATAAGAAATAAAAAATTAGATAACGGTGTACAGTGTAAATATAATCTTTATGATGTTCATTTATTTATTTATTTATTTGTTACTAGTATTTACAGTGTTGCCAGATTGGGGGAAATTTCCCCATTTTGGGGAAATCTTGTGTTCCCTGGGGAAATTTTGGGGAAATGGGTTTTGAGGGGAATTCTTTGGGGAATTATTTTTTCTTGGGGAAAACCTGGGGGGGGGGGGAACCCTAGGAATTTTTTTTTTCGTACTTGAATTCGCGTCTTTAAATCTTGTGGTTACATTGATTGTATCAAAAAGCGTTGGTTTACATGAAATACACCGCCAGCTCAGTCATTACATCCGAGGACTGCGGTTTCGTGCTAGCACTCATCAGCTCGGCATAGGAATTGACTGAGCTGAGGTGGAAAACCTCTTAAGGAAGCCAAGAGTGCCAAACAAACTGGTAGCTTATATAAGAAGCCCCTATCGGTAACTTACTGAAAATAGCGTTGGTTTAGCTTTGCTCAACTTTATGGAATTCGCATTTTGCATTATGTGGAATGTTATGCTACAGAATTCGCATCAATGTTCTGCTTGAGTAACTAGTTGGTTCGTGAAACGAGTAAAAATAAGTGAGTGTGAAGAAGAAAAAACTTGGATAAATATATACGAAATTCTTAGTTTAAATGTACATACAGAAGTAGAGTAGTAAATGCGAGTAGAAAAAAAATATTCAGCTATTTCTTATCTCTCGGTCAGGCTCTTGTATTTATGAAAGCGAAAATGGAAAAAAAAAAGTTGCAGAATTTTATAAGAAAATTTGGTTATTTGGAGAAAAAAATGTTTTTCAAGAAGCAAAAATATCCTAGGAAGTCGATACATTTTATGAAAATATTAGTGGAAAAATAATTTTTGAATTTGGGGAATTTTCATAGAAAACATCGCTTTTTGGGGAAAAGTTGGAAGGGAAGTGGGGAAATCTGGACCTCACCATCTGGCAACACTGAGTATTTATTATTTAACAGATCTGCAGGAAAAATCAATTTCTAAAACGAATGAAAACTAAATTAATTAATTAAATTAAAAAAAAAAACTTTAGTTGTAAAAAAAAAAAAACGCTTTAAAATAACACGAGAAGATGGGATTTTCAGCAGAACCGAATAAATAAAACATTTGTACATTAGCGGAGAATGATTAGAAGAATGGAAGTGATTACCTTTTGCTACAATTGGATGGCTTAAAAAAATACTATTAATTTTCGCTCCTGTGCCTAATTAATTCAGCACTCTTGGAGGCCTAGTCTCTGCCCAATACGTAAAAATTTAACGCACGCAACGCCCACTCGTAACGTCACTTTTACGTACGCAACAAAACTCGCTAGTTTCTGCCCTTTCTTACCGGACGCAAAAGGCAGCTGCCAAAACGCGAACGTACGGTAAATTAACGCCATGATTTTTCTGGCGTAAACCTTTCGTACGTACGTTAAAGAGTCAAAACAAAGATGGCTGCTGTATTCGCCGCGCATTGAGTTTTGTGAAACTTGCTGAACTATTGAAACTCATCGAAAGAAAAGTATTGAAGGATCATCACACGCGTTGGATATTTTTGATGCAAGGTTTGTCAAACTTTGTTATGATCAAAAGTTAAGTGATTAACGCCACAGAAGTGAAACATTGCTTTCCTTCCTGTATAGGAGGGATTACCAGCTAATTTGCGTGTACTTTCTTCGTCATTCTACAAACACAACATCATTTTTAATTCTTAGCGTTCATTTATATTTATTGATAAGAGTGAAGTAAAAGATCTTGCACCATGGCCCTACGAAATTTGCTGTTGATTTTGTTAGTACAGATTAATTATTTTCCGACAGGTAAGTTGGTCATTCCATTTTAAACCAAGCAATAAAATAAACAAAATTCTCAAGCTGATCGTTTCAGGTTTTCTAGAAACTTTTTGATATCTTACTACGCTCTGACACCTCAAATGTATATAATTTTTTTAAAAAAATCTATCTTACACAATTGATCAGTAATTAATGTCTGAGTTTGTTAAACACTATTTTCCCGGCAGTGTTTTGAAATGTTATACCTAACTCAAGTTCTATGGGAGCTTCTGAGTTGCATTATAGCTCATTTTAAAGAAAACTGCATGTGCCTTACTTTGATATGTAACAACACAAATATTTCAGGTAAAAATATTTTTTCACAATTTTAAATTTCGACATTGTGTCTCAAAAATTCAGGTTTTTTTTTGTAATGTATTAAAATGAATGCACCCCAAATGTTCAGAGTGGGCTCAGAACAGTTGCTGCAAATATTGTAGGATAATTTTTGCAAAAAATTGGCTTTAAAAAAATCCTGACTAGTGATATGTCCGAGGGAAGATCAAGATTTGTATCCTTATCTGTTTTTTTACGGATCTTAAACAAATCTTTTATACTCTTAAATTTCAACACATATTTGAATTCTAAATATAGAGAGGTATGAAACACTCTTAAATTCTATGTAAGTTAGGTGTTTTCATTTAGTTAAATAAGGTATCATTTCAGAAATTAAAAAAGTTAATTTTTAAACCCTGACTCTACTAGGAAAGAGATAATACGTTTGACATGTATATTTGTGTGTGTTTGTAGAATCGTCGCTTCCAAACAGATGAAACGATTTTGTTCATTCTTTTTTACGCTTAAAAGGTGACTTGATCGAAAGTGTTCTTAGCTTGGTCTCGTCTTTGTAACACTAATTACCCACGGGTGTCCACCAGGGTTGCCAGACGTCCCGGATTTCAAGGGACAGTCCCGTATTTTGAAAAATTGTCCCGCGTCCCGGTGAACATCCATACGGGACGGCTAAAGTCCCTTATTCTGGCTAATAACAGTATTTTACAAAACAAGACATTATTTTAAGGGGGGGGGGGGACAAAACATGTGAAATAAAGAACAAAAAGAAAATCATGTGGCAGCAAATGCAAAAGTTGTTATCGTGTTTTGAGTTGGTTTGTATGTTTTTGTTTTGACGGTAGACCATGAGGCTTACTCAGTCAAATTTCCCCATTGACTGGTGTGGCATTAAAAACAAATTTTGCTCCACGATTCCTTGCATTACTATTTCCGATAAAGTAGTCACATTTAACAAGAAAATTTTTCGATTGCACCGTTTCTCTTATAGTTAACGCAAGTAAAAAACTAATGAGCATCTGTTCCTATCAGCGTCGATCTGTATACTGAACATCGTTTTCGTTCTATTGCTTGCTTTATTCTCTGAGATAGAATTCCTCTAAAATTGTGCTCACCCATAAATATACTGAGAGGAATCTTCCGAAAGCTATAAAAACATGGTTATTTATCACCCCTTAAAAATGCACCATTACCAGTAATTGCACAACAATCTCAAAAATATCCCCCCCCCCCTTTACTCCTAGAAGCCTGTCCCGTATTCACTGTTCTTAAATCTGGCAACCCTGGTGTCCACCTCTTTCCCAAATACAACAGAAAAAAATACCCCTGAAAACAACCCACCTAAAATTTTCAATGCCGTAGTCTGACCTTCCCTTGGTGGACACCTATGAATTAATGAAGATATTAATTAAAAACTAACTTAATGTTTTTCGTCGTTTTAACAGTGAAATCTTATATGTGCGTTTAAATACTGGCACTAGTTGAAAGAATGAAATTTTCTGCGTTTAATATTTGTTAGGAATTTCTAAGTAGGGGTTATAATCTTGATTACATAAAAGTAAATTTTGAGTACAGTGTTACACCTTTATGCTTGCGAGTAATAACGATTTCTTAGTTGCTCCACGATTTAAAATTTATCTGCTTTCAGTTTCTAGCGTGTACTGACCCACAAGAAGTTCTCAAGGATCTAGACATTAGTGATCCCTATCCGCAGATCTAAACTTTTAACGATCCGGCACATCACTAGTTATAACTTAAGTTTTTTTTTTTTTTCTTTTTGAGCTACAGAGCTGTACAATAGCGCATTTTAAAGATAATTTCATGATCTTTCATGTCTGATTTGTAAGTTAAACATTTTTTTATTCCAATAATTTTAAAACAGTGTATTTTTTAAAATTTTGTTGTAGTCCCACTCTGAAATTTTTTGGCCCTATTCACTAAAATGCAGTAAAAATCATGATCTTTTTTATAAAATGACACTATTCTCAATTTTTTTTTAATTTGAAAATTTTGGGAAAGCGAATTTTTTTCCGAAAAGTATTTAAATTATACATTCAACTAAAGTGCATGTCTTTCTATTCAAAGTGAGCTATAATACAGCTCTGTAGCTCTCATAAAGCTTGAATTAGAAAATTTTAAGCACTGCCAGCAATTTGGATGAAGCTTTTCCTTTTTTCCCCCCAAAAATAATTTACAATTCCAACCGATTTGTTTGTAAGCTTTGTTGCCATTTCAACACTTAGAAATCAATTAATATACTGTGAAAAATATCGTCTGATAATAATTGCAAACGTTTTTATGAAAATTCGCAACTCCAATAAACTATAGGGTGCGCTGCAACCACTGTCTAATTGCGGATGAAAAAGGTAAAACAAACAAATGTGCCGTAACTTATAACTTGCTTTGACGGTTTGTGAATGACAGTAATTTTTCATCGTGTTTGTAGGAAGTTTTCTTTTTTTTATTCTTCTGAAATTACATTACACCATAAACTGTCTGAAGCCTGTAATTTATTCCAAAGAAAACACGTGAAATGAAATGTTTTACCTTTTTGTTAGTATTCTTACACTGTTAAAAATTCAGGAAGATTTTCTGGTAATTGTTACAGTAAAATTGCATCGCCGACGCATCGCTGATTTTTACGGTAATTTATACCGGAGAAATAAGCGATCCCAGCGCCAACTGGTTGCTGTGGCCTACCGAGGAAACCGTAAAATTTTACAGTAACATTTGATTTTTACGGTAATAGTTACTGGCAACATGGATGCCAGTAACAATTACCGTAAATTTTCCGGAAAATTTTTAACAGTCTAATTACCGCAAGGTAGCGTACTCAAGCTCTGGAGTTGCGAATAAATAAATGAATAGAATTACTCTGTGTGCTACATTTTTTACTTGTCGTCTGCCAAACTTTGCTTAAACAACAAAATAGTTTTTTCCGTGTTGTTTTTAAAACACCGATAGGAAAAACAAACGCGTTTCGAAGTTCGATGACTGTGATTGAATATCATTTCTATCTTATTTATTTGAATTAAAGAAAGGTTATCGTTTTCTAAATCAATAACTTTTGGTATACCTTGCAGCTGCACGTACTTGGACTTCAAAGTGCTCACCTGGAATATTTTGATTGAACTATAGAATAAAAGCTAAGATCGTCTCAACTAGTACTATGAATTCAACTAATGAAGAAAAATTTGAAGCCAACTAGGTAAGCGTTAAATTTCTTTCATCTTGGAAATTAAAAAATCTGGAACGTGCTATTCGTTGTAATTGATGTTAGAATAATGGTTATTCCAAGTTGGAGGCGAAGTTTGCTTTTCCACATCGAATAGCAAGTTATTACGTACTATGTAAAATGCATGTAATTTGTATTGAATTTAATTAATAAAACTAATTTCTAGCTAAAACTAATTAAAAAATTTAAAAAAATAAATAAATAAGTGATCCATACAATGCGCCAAATAAAGTTATGTAGACCAATAAACGACCCCTCTCTTTTTGCTATGAAGTAGCTAGCATTGCCTAGATCGTGATTTTATTCGCAACTACAATAAACTATAGAGGGCGCTGCAGCCATTGTCCAATGGCGGATGAAAAAGGTTAAACAAACAAATGCCGTAACTTATAACTTGCTTTGACGCTTAGTGAATGACAAGAACATGCGAGATACATACATACGTACATACGGACGTCACGAGAAAATTCGTTGTAATTAACTCGGGCGTCGTCAAAATGGATATTTCGGGTGTCTGTACGTTCATATCCACGTGTGATCGAATGGAAAAAAAACTCAACAGTCATTCGTGGGCGAGCAAAATTGAAATGAAGGCCGATTTTTGAGTGTAAATTTTTTCGCGAATACAATACTTCCGTTTTTTGTAAAAGGAAGTAAAAAATTGGAATACATTTCATAACATTTTAGCATGAGGAGAATTCTCAGCAAAAACAGCGAATAGAAATCTGAATAGAACACCTTCTTTCCGGTCGGTCAGCTGCCCCCCCCCCCTTCTTCTTCTAGCAAAGCAAACCGAGAACTGAATTGAATGATATAAAAGATCATACGACATTCTATGAGGGATTAACCTACCGGTCAACCTGAAATGACCGGTTGAAGTTTTCTTTCCCCTTTTCTCCTGAAGTCCCGATGAAGTTTTTCTGCACAATAGCTCGAAAGCCTTTCTTCATTTACGAATGTTAATCCCATAAAATATGGCAACAGACTTAAAACCGTGACAATTCTCCTGCAGTGGGGCCGCATAGTAACATTTCTTACAACCAGAAACGGACTAGGAGGCACAATGGACAAGTTGCCAAAAGGCACCAAACTGTTCTTTAGTTATTTGTTTGCTCTTTAAAATGAGTTCGGAGTGGTGGCCCCCTCGGCATGGAATGTGAGGGGCAGGGATGTGCCGTTCAAGACTCCGGAGTCGGTCTGAATTTAAGGTTAATCGGTGAATTTCATCGAGTGAATTTCAGCACTCGATTTTTAACGACGCTTGCTTTGACTTGACTTGATTCTCTTAACACCTAGTGGCGCATGAGGCCGCAGAAAAAACAGAAAAAGAAAAAGAAAAACAACGGTTGCATTTCCGAATCTGTTACAGTAAACTCCCGATTATCCGCGGAATTGGGTGGCACAAGTGCCGCGGATAATAAAAATCGCGAATAACCGCAAAAAGACTAAAATGGGGGACAAATCAGGTAAAAATTGTCCTATCTCAAATTCTTAACTGTATTGATGCATAACACTTTCTGCAAACTGAAAATATATATAGAGTACAGTACAAATGTTTTGTATTTTTGCACAACCGAACTTAACATCAATAACAAACAAGTGTATGTACGATGAAGAACGCACAATAATAATAATAATAATAATAATAAAATTAAATCAATCAATCAATCAAGCAAAAACAACAGAGTGTAAATTTACAATTTAAAAAAAAAAAAGCAGCCACTGGTATTTGCTTTTTACTACGAAAATACATGTTCGTGATTGTTGATTGATTCGCGGATAATCCGCCCCGCGGATAAACCGCTCGCGGATGATCGGGAGTCGACTGTATTTCTTTTCTTAAAGTTACGTAGTAGTGCCACAAAACTGTGTTTTGAAATCGAAACTCTAGCTTAGTTATTTAATATCTATATTCCTGAATCTTTGATGAGCACTGAACTTTAATGTCTTATGCGTTAACCATTTTATCAGTTGTCATCTTTATTTATAACAGCATCAAGAATCCTCCAAGTTCAGAAGAAAAAAAAACTTTGCATTTCTTTCATATTTCATATCATTTTTAATAGAGGGGGAGAAAGAGGAACTGTGGAATGGGTGAAGGAAATTTTTCAAAGGTGCTGATGCTGCCATCTATTAGACCTTTCTTGAAATATTATACAATATTTTCCATTTTAGCTTTTCAGTGTTCAGAGTTATATCCAGGGTTGCCTGACGTCCTGGATTTCAAGGGACAGTCCCGTATTTTGCAAAAAGAAAAAAAAAAAAAAAATTCCGCGTCCCGGGGAACTTCCATACGGGATGGCTAAAGTCTCGAATTCTAGCTAATAGCAATATTTTACAAAAGGAGACATTATTTTAAGAGAAAAACATAAAAAAATGTGAAATAATGAGCAATAAAAAAATCATGTGGCAGCAAACGCAAAAATTGCTTTCATTTTGATTTGGTTGGTATGTTTTTGTTTTAGCAGCAGACCATGTGGAACGGAATGGTTGCTTCTTCTTTGCTCATTGACTAATGTTTTAAATATATATCTGCTCATGCGTCGTCAATCGTAAAAAATTAAAGTATTAAAACACAAAGTGAAATAAAGAGCAATAAGAAAATCATGTGGCAACAAACGCAAAAATTATTTTCGTTTTGGAGGCAGACCATGAGGAGCCGAATGATTGCTTCCTCCTTGCTTGCTGACTAATGTTGGAAATATATCTCTGTGCATGCGTCGTCAGTCGCAATGTAAACGAATTTTATACTTTGATAGGCGACATTTTGGGAGGTTTAATGCTTTGTTGCCATTGAACTTTTCAGATTTATCTTGAATAGACGGCTCAAAATTACCCCCCCCCCTACTTTTTCACTCCTAGAAGCCCGTCCCGTATTTACTGTCCTTAATTCTTTCAATCCTAGTTATATCCCCTCCCCTGTAATTTCATTTCATCATTAATGTGTTCAAATTACAAGCAAAATAAATAGGTTTGTTCAAATTTGCATCAAAGTTGTGTCAGTAATAGTTTTTAATGAAGATTATTTTCCTATACACATTAGTTAGGGGACCTAGGGCCCGTATAAAAAGTTAAATTTTGCATTTTTTGACTGATATTTATTTTTGCTTCAAACTTTGAATATTTTAACTTCGCATCTGATTTTGAAAGTTTTTGCAATTGGAAGTATGCATCTAAGACTAACGGCTGCGAAAATAAAGGACTTTGCAGGTTAAAACGGAACACCCTGTATAAGGTTTCCATTTTTACACTTGTTAGTTTACAAAATAAGTTTTCCTAGAGCATTTGAAACTACTCGGATCTGCGAGAGGATATCTGAAGCAACCCAGACGATTATTAAAGCCAGATCCATTTCAGATTCAGCAGGTATTTCTTCCAATGACTTTTAGAGCACCACAAATAAATAAGTTTAAGCTGCTCAAATCCGGAGAGCGTGAAAGCAAGACTACCGTTTTCGGTAGAATCGTTGCGCTTCTTACTAGGTACCCTTTTTTTTTTTTAAATTTTCGATGACAGGTAGTGTGAAAAAAGTGTTATTAGTGTAGCAAAGTGCACATAAAAATTTGATTTTTTTCGGACGATTTCTTGACCTGCTGCAATTGGGTTGAAGTTTCAACCAAATGCTATTTTTTGATGTTTTCAGCAAAATTAGTAAAAAATAGTATTTTTCTACCTTCTATGACGGGTAGCGCTGAAAAGATGCCATTGGTGGCACTAAATTCCCGTAACGAATTTTCGATGCGTGGTATAGTTCTTTCATTTATCGCAAAGGAGTAGACGTTTCGGCAATTTTCTGTTTCTTTGAAGTTTTCAATAAATTTTGTCAATTTGCAAATAAATTTCCTTTGCCATATTTATCTCGAGTAACTATATAGTTTATTGCATGTGATGAATTCTTAGATGCGTAATGTGTTCGAAATTAACTTCTTATTGGTTGTAATTTTAAAAATTTGCAATACTTATGCTATTAGAAAACGTAGCGCTGCAGCTCTCTGTTTTGCGTTCAAAACCAACAAACATCTAAAAACTAAATAAACTTTTATGTATTTAGTAAGTTACCACCCTATAGCCAGGGCTAAGGCAGAAATACATGAAATACACCGCCAGCTCAGTCATTTCCAGCCGAGGACTGCAGTTTCGTGCTTATTAGCACTCAACAGCCAAAGCTACCAGTTTGTTTCGCACTCTTGGTTTCTTAAGAGGTTCTTCCATCTTTAGCTCAGTCACTTTCCTATGCCGGGCTGATAAGTGCTAATAAGCACGAAACTGCAGTACTCGGCTGGAATTGACTGAACTGGCGGTGTATTTCATGTAAACTTTTATGCAGTTTAGATGGCTCACAGCTGCGTACAGAACTGTTTGCTTGCACTTTATTACCTCGAAACCCAAAGAAGGCTTACAATGTCTCACACTATTCGTAATATGAATTAGTTTGCCAGTATGATTCGCCGAAAGAAACGACCAAGGTGGGGATCTAGGCAAGGGGATCTAGGCAAGTAAATATTATGAGCGTCCTGGGAGTTCCCAATACAACCACAGCAATTGCAACTGACAAAAATCAAGACATCAAAACCTTGCCATGAAAAGTAATTGGGAAAATATGCTACAACTGAGAGAAAAAAGTATCAATAAATTCGAGAGTTTAAGGTTCCGAAATTAAAATTCAGGATCAATAATGGAATACTGCGATCTGTTCGATTTGGTTCTCAACCAATATCAGTGAACCTCGAATCACGAAATGTCTTTCGTCAAAAGAAACTGAAATAAATTTAGTATCCGAAACACTTTTTGAACATAAAGTGTGCATTACAAGTCCTCCGCCAGCTGTGAAATGAATAGAAATACAGTAGACTCTCGTTTTACGCGGGTTTATTTTACGCGGTTCCGATTATACGCGGTTTACGATTTGACACCTTTATTTTATTTTACGTGGATGAATTTCGGTTTTACGCGGATGCGGCAATGCAAGCAGGTAAAATGTTCCCTCTTTCAAAATCCAAACTCCTAAAGATTTCAAAATACACATAATAAACTGCATTTTGACTTGCTAATAATCGAGCTTGGGCCACTGGAGACATTTTTTGCGATTGGTTCTAGAGCTCTTTCTAGAAGTAAAGTTATTCAACTCACATAGTTCAGAACTCATTACAATTTTTAGGAGTGACAAAGGCGGCCAAAACCAACGAGGATACCAACATCGGTGACGCACAACCAAAAACGTTCACATTGAAAATTTTGAGCCATTCCTAGACAGTAGAAATGATCTTTCTGATTTGTCAGCGAAGGAATATTTTATCACGGAAATTACGCAATTGATTATGGATGCGTTAATGCTCTGCAAAGAATGACAGAGAAAAATTATTAATGACTGCCAAAAGACTATCATAGCCTTTTGGCAATGATAGTCTTTTGGCAATTTAAAATAATATTTTTAGCTCTTTATAAACAGGACACGAAATTAGTTTATGTCTTCTTTATGCATGTTGTGCAAAAAAATCGATATAAGAACACATTAAACTTATACAATTGGTAATCACGAGAATGAAGTAGCGTTTTTTTTCAATCTACGGAACCTATTTTAACACTAGTATTAAGTCTCAATTTACACAGCATTACCGTGGAATGTAACCCCCGCGTAAAACGGGAGTCTACTGTACTACTAAAATAGCACTGAATCTGCAAATGGCCAAATAAATAGAAGCTTTCAATGTAGCAAAACTCATCAAAGTATAAGCGTTGACTTGCAGAAATTAAACTCGAAAAAAGCTTTTATTGCCTAACTGTAGATAAGACATTCTTTGGGGTGGGGGCAGAAATTTTCTGTACACACATCCCTTCTTTGGTTCTTTGTCAAATTTAACCATAATTTTGAAAACAGCTGGACAAAATTATGTAAAAGAATATTTGAAATAAAGGAATTCAGAAAAGCAATAAGTAATTAAATTTTACTCACCAAGCATCTAAAAATGCATCATGTGTAATAAACTGTATAATTTTTATTGTTAAAAACGACAAAAACGGTACTTTTTTTTAACGTTTTGATTAAATTTATTGAAAACGTCAAAAAATCAAGAAATGGACAAAACTTCTACGCAATTCTAGCAAAATAAGGAATTTTACCACACACCCTCCTTTTAGTAAAAGGAATTTAATGCCCCTGATGACACCTTTTCCTCGCTACCCATCGTCGAAAATAGAGAAACATTTTTTTACTAATTTTGCTAAAAACATGAAAAGCAGCAGTTGGTCGAAACTACACCCAATTGCGGCAGATCAAAAAATTATTTAAAAAAATTTAAATTACGCACTTTGCTCCATTAATGGCACCTTTTTCCACACTACCCATCATCACATTTTTTTTTTTTTTTTTTTTAAAGAGAAAACGTGTTTTTCGTGTACCTCCCAAAAATGTGTCAACATTTTTATGTTTTAACTATGCTGTGATACATAAAATTACTTAGCTGTTGTAAAATAAAACTATGTTTTGAACCTGATTTAGTATCAGATAAACTCTCTCGTGGCTAAAGCAGTTCATCAGAGTGAGTTAATGAGCAAAAATTTGATATAAATATTATGGTGCAATTTTTTAATGCTCAAAGATGTAGGGGAATGTGGGGCAAAGTGAAATGGTTAAGATAATTGATTTTTCAAAAATGAACAAATCGGAAATTTGTTTTGAAAATTACAGTACATAAAGAAAGAACATTGTATTTTCTAATAAAAGTTGCGTTGAAAAAGTATCTTTAATTTTTGGCTGTAAATTTGAGCATTCAAAAAAAAAAAAAAAAAAAAGTGGAAATTTTTCACTTCCTTTTTTATGGGGCAAAGTGAAAAATGAAATATTTTTCTAATGAAATATTTTTTATTTTATTATAAATCGTATTTTTTTAAAAAAGAATCAGCAAATAAAAGGCTGAATGAATAAATGAAAAGATAATGAAACAATAAACGAACAATTAAATGAATGAATCAATTAATATATAAGAAAAATAAATGAGAGAGTAAAAAAATGAATGAATAAGAAAATAAGTGAATGAATGAATAAATATATAAGTGAATTACTAAATTAAGGAGTGTAAATGAATTAATTAATAAATGGAAACGCAAGTGATTTATATTGAACTAGCATTCCCGTACCCGGCATTGCTCGGGTAATGGAATTAGCAGGGGTTAACAGTGCTTGGTGCACCTAGTTTCGAAAATGCCCCATAATAATTACTAATTACCTATAACTTTTTATAATTTAGGGAGGATCCCGGGGCCCCTGGACTCTTTATATATATATGCCCTTGTCCTTAACCGATCTTTAACTTGATGATCCTTTTAAAGTATTGATTATCTTTGCAAACACAGGTCATCCACATTTTATTGTTACACCTATGTTTAAGCTAGAACTTCTTTGTATACAACATTTTTAGTTTTTTTTTTCTCGTGCTAAAATTGCTAAACTGCTTGATGAACTGGCTTTGGAGCAAGCTAAATAACATTGGTCGTGTGAAAAAAAGTCTTCTCTTAAATCGATCCCTGCTACTTTTAATGTCGGTCCTTGTGACTTATTAATGGTTATTGCAAAGCAAACTTTAACAGGAAACTGCACTCTTCTAAATTCAAAAGGATAGTCCGCCTGTGATGATGTTCTTAAAAACTTCGTTTCTAGTTTTGAAAAAATAAAAGCAAAAGACAGAAACATTATGATTTGGCTTGAGAAAAGCCTCGAAGAATCACGTGAGAAACAAAAACAATATCAAATTTATAGTTCGCTATCGACCAAAAGTTGAGATGAAGTACTGAATAATGATTTGAATGGAGGAAAGCCTTCGAAAATAAGGGATTTGAATTTCAATGACAGGTTTTTAATTTCGCAGAAATTAAGGGGTTTTAATTAATTTCTCCCGAACTAATTGAGATTTCGAAAAATCCTTTCTTAGTGGTTACTTTTGTAATCATGCGGACATGCCTGCCAAATTTCATGTCTGAAGCTTCAGCGGTTTCGGCTGTGCGTTGATATATATATATATATATATATATATATATATATATATATATATATATATATATATATAAATATATATATATATGTATATATATATATAAATATATATATATATATATATATATATATATATATATATATATATATGTTATCTCAGGACATTGATTTTTATATATTAAGATGATTGATTAAATAAATGAAACAAACTATTGCACTTTGCCCCGTATGTACTTGGCAAATCGTACAATTTATTTTAAATAGAAATAAACTTAATATTAACTAAACTAATACTGCATTGAATATTAGATGGTCTCAATTAATATTTGAAATGTTACTAACAAGAACTTTATCATTTTATAGTAACAAAAACAATTTTTGACTTACAACAAACTATTACAGTATGAGTATCATTTTTTTTTTTAAATTGCCTGCATTACCAAATTCTTCAATCTTCGGCGGTATTTTTATCTTAACTGGAATAGATTACATATGGCACTATATAGTTAAAATAATACCAGATAGGTGGAGTTAAAAGCAGAGTAACTATTTCACCACTACAATTAGTTCGCTATTTCAGCCCCATGTTCCCTTACTTGCCTAAATATTTGTACAAGATTCAAAATGTTGGCTCTCACACGAATGTATCCCTGGAATTGATTAATTTATAAAACTAAATGTATCATTTTTGGAGATAAACAACTTGTTTAATTTTGTATAATCTATATATATATATAAATGAATGTGTTTGTCTGTATGTCATCCATGAACTCAAAAACTACCCGGCAGATTTGGCTGAAACTTTCACCGTTTGTTATTTTTAGTACTGGGAATGTTTATAGACCAGTTCGAAAAAAAATCCGATCGATAGTTCCTTTTTTATTCCAATTTAAGTCACAATCCATTGGATAAATACGAATAAAATGATAAGCTGCAGAAATTAATTCGCGTGAAAAATCTCATTGATAAAGAGTTAGCTGTTGCCATTTTTTTTGAGTTTGAACAAATAAATTCTTTCTTTATGGCTTTTCATGCAACGGGGGGATTTAAAACTTTTTCTATTTGATATTTTTAGCGATTGATTGATCTTGCAAACTGCGTGAGTACAAAATTTGAGTATAGTCACGGCTTCACTTGATACCTGGACCGATTATTATGAAAATTGCCATATATATGTATTTTTCCACGGAGAAGGTGCATAATATGCTCATTGAAGCCACTCGCCACCAGGTGGCACTGCAGCGTAGCAACTTCTGCCCCGTTCAACCGATTGTCATGAAAATCAGTATAATGATGTATTTTTTTGCTGGCGTAGCAACGTGCGTCGGGTACAGCTAGTTTGCCATAAAGATAAGAAAATACTTCAAAATCTATATTTAAAAAAAAAAAAATTAAACTTAGAAATGCTTCCTCTTGAAATACAGTTTCGCTTTTTCTGATTTATACTGCAAGCAAGTTATACCAGGACTGCAGCGAAATTTTACTTCAGTAAACCCTTTTTCTGGTCTGAAGCCGAAATTCAATAGTTCAGAATTCATTGCTGTGTCTTTTCGCAAATGTGATTGTATTGCTTCATTCATACTATCTCTCTCTTTGTCCACTAAAGGATTAGTACCTAGAGCTGCATGGATTGATGATTCATCATCAGAATCGAAGGCTAAATCTGAACTTTCTTTCTCTAAACTTTCTAACTTTAGTTCTTTGATCTTTAAAAAATGCTCAGAACTTTCTCCCCCTTCGGGATGTGAATCGCTTTGCTGACATTCGTTTTCGCTGATCAAGCGCAGAGTCACGTGGTCTGCTGCATTGTCAAAACATCTTAAATTTAAATTCCCATGCTTAAAGTGGTAAAAATTAGCCTTTGACTTTCTTAAACTTACATTCTTTCTTTCAACGTTTTCAGGTCGTATGATATAATCATCAATAACATTTCCATTTTGTTCGATATTGCTGGCAAACCCACGAAAGACTTTGTTTCCACCAGTCAAACTCCAGGTAGTACTTTCTTGCGCTTTATCAGTAACACCAGTTGCTGAGACAGTTGGATCAGGATGTGTCTCATATGCTCTACCAAAGCGAGTGTTCCAGACAGTACTTTCCGCTGTTTCATCCGTAGTATCAGAGATAGTTGAACCATAATGTGTCTCGTGCGCTTCCGAAATGCCACAAGAAAAACCATTGGAGATTGCTGAAACCAATCCTGATTTAGAACTGCATTCACCAGCCGAAGATACATCTGTGCCCTCATGGAAATGGAAGTTTTCGCCGTCACTGGACCCTCCTGCCTGAGATGAACTCCAATCTTCCTCCTCCGCACAAAAATCAAAATCCCTGGTACAGTAAACCTCTTCGGCGCCTGGGTCATTCTGCAAACAAAATGGAAGTTGATTGAACGTAAAAAGAAAATTTGTTTGGTCAAAGTTACATGGAAACTAGTTGCGAATGATACAAGAGGAGTGCTATAGCGAACACAATTTTACAGTGGCGGTGACTAGGGAAGAGGGGGGAGGGGGGGGGGGGCAGACGTCCTTAGAATTTTTTTTCATTATATATCAAAGATCGTCGAAACGTTTTTAAGATTTTAATTTCGAAATACTTCCGGGGAGATAAACCGAATCCTTACGTCAGTGGCGTAGCGAGAAAAAATTCTTGGGGGGGGGGGGGGTTAATTTTTTTTGAAGTTTAAAGTAAAGCCATACCCTCAAATTAATACACACACACACACACACACACACACACACACACACACACACACACACATATATATATATATATATATATATATATATATATATATATATATATATATATATCGTCATAAAAACTATTAGCTCATAAACAGAACCCTTTAGGTTCGACTGAAAAATAATTTTTTTGGGCTCATGGGGGGGGGGGGGGGTTCTGATCCCCCTATCCCCCCTCATGGCTACGCCACTGCCTTACGTTACCAAAGATGGCTTAAAATGACAATTTACAGACTTCGGTTTCGAAAAAATTTCTGGGTTAAACTTCGGGATAACCCACGAACAGACATCGTCTTTTGAGTCTCCCCGATATCAAGACTTCGGAAATTTTCCTAGGAAGAAAACCTCTTTACCCCTAACCGTATACTTAATCTCTAATTTAAAAAAATAATAATAATCTAAGAGTAGCGCTGAATCTTCCACTGAAGTGAATAAAGGAAGACTAAAACCGAGTTTTGGCACCCAAAGAAAGGCGGAAATAAAGATTTTATAGCTTCAACTTTACAAAATTGAAAGGTGTAATGTAGACTGACCCCTCTTGATGCATCCTGGAAACGGAGGCTAAATGGTCCACGGTCAAAAGCTAAGAAAGAATAATTAGATTGAAAACTTCTGTATGTTGAAATATTGTAATTTTTATGCACTCAGTTAAAAATCTTTCTCAATAATATATAAAAAATCGACATGTTTTTCCATTAAATTAAGGATTTATACAAAGCTTCGATAGCAAAAACTTTGCTGTGAACATTTAATTAACTGTTCTCAGGAGATTTAAAGTCAGGTATACATGGTGAGTAACTTAAGACACTATTTTCTGTTAATGACAAAAGTAAACTTTTAAGGTGTTACAGTACCTCAAAAATGATGAAACGATTAAAAGAATTTTTATTGCTTATATCAAAACAAAAATCTATTCTGAACACAGGGGAAAAGTTTCATTGCTTTAATTCAAATATTTAAAATGTTATGAGTGGTTTTAGGCCATGCTCGCTATGTGTTCTTATGGAAAAGAAAAACTTCAAATTGCTTTTTTTCGATGATGGTTTTTTGTGTTTTCATGTCACTAGAATCCATAAGGATTTTTTTCCATTAAAGATACAGCTTTATACTTTTTGCAGCTGGGATAACATATTTAACAAAACTGTGCATTGGATAAGCATTCAATAAATTACTCAAATGTTTAGAGCATGTTAAACCTTTAAAAGCTAAATTTTTTTTAAAAAAAACTTTGATTTTTTACATAATCACAGAAAGTTTTCTAATAAACTCATAAGCAAATGAATTAACAGATATTTAGAGATGATTATAGTGATCGTTTAGCAAAAAACTTTTTTTAAATTAGTGCAAAAATAAAAAAGCCTTAGGGATTTAAAAAAAAATAAAATTTTTCTCAATTTTTTGAATTTTTAAAAAAAAAAAGCTATATTTTTTAATTTTGAAAATAAGTTATTGATTACGAAATAAGTATGCATGTTATGGCTTCAAAAAAATATAAAATTTACTTAAATTTTAAAAAAATGTTTGAAAGGTACTGTGAACCCTTAAAAATATATTAGAAAGATATACCTACACTTTCAAGACTCAAATTGCTATTTCTTGACTTCGATAATTTAGCCGGACAGTTTTCAGCTGCAAAAACCAAGCCTTTAAGTTTATCTCTTGCTTGTGTGTTGGTTTCATCGGATAATCTTTCTCTTTGAGCTTTCGGTCGCAACCCTTTCTGCTTTCTTCGCGTATTTTGATTGACTATATAGCTAGTTTTTTGTCCATTTTTTCCACTTTCGCTCTCTGAAGCGTTTAGTTTCAGTTCAAAAGCTACTCTCGTTTCTTCTTGATTTGGTTCTCCTGTAAAAATATTTTCCTTAAATCTGTGATGATCACGATCCTTTCTAAAACAGAATTTATCCGTTTCTCGACTGTTTGATGGTTGATCAGCGAGTAGATTTTGCTTATTCAAAGTAGGTGCGCATTCCATCGTGGTTGACAAGCAAAAGTGTTTTGTTTTCCTTACGCTCAGGAAATAGCCAGAACGTTGCAAAGTATTTCTTGGCGACTCTCTTTTTTTCCCATAGTCTGCATCTGTATCGTTCATTTCACATTCTACGCTATCCGAAAAACTTAACCAACGTCTTCGTTTATGGGAAACCTTACGGAAGGTTTCCTGAAGCGGATTGTTCGTTTTACTGCACCTTCTGCCATCCGAAAAGCTGCTTTCGTCATCGTTTGTTGAAGAGTACGCAAGAACAGCTTGTTTGAGTTCGTGAGTCATTTGATTTTTCTGATTTTGTTGCGTATTGCCACTGAAAGCCACTGCTGTGCAAGGAATATTTACGGAGCTTACCTCTTTAATTTCTTTTAAATTTTCTAAGAGTTCGGAATTTATGCCATCCGCACTTTCATTCGACAAAGAAGGTTTGCGTGACGCTATATTGACCGAAGACAACGAGTTCGCTACAGGCCAAAATTGCCATTCGTTATCTCTTACTCCATTTCGAGAAGTACTAGAGCTCTTTACTTTACAATTTTTGAAGAAATTAAAAGCTGACGGAAGTTCGTCCGAAAGCGGAGGAAAAATTCTTGGCTCACTTGTTTCTCGAAATTTTGAATTTTGATTGCTGGCATTGAATTCAGGTCGACAGCATTCCTGTGACTTCCGGAACTGTGCTTCATTTGATGGAGTATGTGCAAAAAAGCGCTTGTTTTTTGTTTCTAGGTCTTCTATGCCAATACTGTCAAATTTGTTTTTGAATCTATTTTCGGGAACATCAATACTGTGCACTTTATTTTCTTCCAGCAAACTTTGATTTTCAGAAAAGTTTTCTTCAAGTACTTCTGCTTCCCCCTCTGACGTTCCTGTCAGTTTTCCAGTACTATATCTTGCAGTTTTCTCATCATCTTCGTTCGAGTTTCTGTCACCAGTATTTAAAAATATTTGTCTGCGAGTATCGTCATCACTTCTTGCTAACTCACTCAGAGCGTATTTGTTCATATTATCTGCACTACATTCGAGACTGGATAATTCAGCTTCATTTTTTCTAAAGTTGAAAGCCATTTCTGGTACCCTACCAGTGAAGTCTTTGATTTTTCTCTGGATAATGGAGGGAATGGATAATGAAGCATTACTGTGTTTTTGATTTGCGGCATGTCGATCCATCATACTTATGAAGGATGAAGAAGAAATGTCCGACATCTTACTTTCATCGTAATCGTTAATGTTATGTCTTTGGTCTGTAACGGTACTGAAAGTCGTATTTCGGCTAGGTAAAGAAGGAAAATCTGGTATCTTACTTTGACCGCAACCACTCATTGAAGGGATAGAGTTTAGTGGTATGCTGGCAATGAAATCGTTAATTTTTCCTTGAATGGTTGGAGGAATGGATACTGAAGCAGTGTTGTTTTTAAGGTTTGTGCCGATACTACACATATTATCTTGGTCATGAAATATTTTATTCGTTTTATAAACGTCTGATATCAATGGCCAAATTGGAGTTTCTTTTTCTGCTAGATCAAATAAGTAATTAGCTGGGTTCATATCAGTTATAGGAGTTTTGTCAATCGTGTCTACTGAAAAGGATTGAGTGATGCTTTCGTTTTCATTTCCTTGTTTTTCAAACGCGCAAATTTCGTCCTTTTCACTGCCAGTTGAGTCATTCATTTTATTTATGTCAGTGGTGGATTTTTGTTTTGATAGAAGCGCATTTTTTCCACTTTTGCCAAACACGAAAACTTGATTTTCTTTCTTTGAATCATGAAATATTTTATTCGTTTTATAAACGTCTGGTAGCAATGGCCAACTCGGAGTTTCTTTTTCTGCTGTATCAAACAAGTAATCAGCTGGGTTCATATCAATCGTAGGAGTTTTGTCAATCGCGTCTGATACAAAGGATTGAGTGATGCTTTCGTTTCCATTTCCTTGTTTTTCAAACGCGCAAATGTCATCCTTTTCACTGCCAGTTGACTCATTCATTTCATTTATGTCAGTGGGGCATTTTGGTTTTGATAGAAGCGCATTTTTTCCACTCTTGCCAAACACGAAAACTTGATTTTTTTCCTTAAAATCATGTTGTCCAGAAAAATTAAAGTTCAAATGCTTGTTAACAAACTCATCGTCATTCCTTGAAAAATGAAATCTACAGTTTTTGTTGATGTCAGTTACGTTGAATCGAATGTCGGTGAGATCGAAATTTATTGCCTGAATTGCTGAACTCCTTCCCAAATTTTCTGCAACTGGTAATGCATGCTTGATTGAGCTAATTTCTGACAGAAAACTTTTATCTTTAAACGCTTCCTCTTGAAGATCAGCATCATGTTCAATTTTGGGTTCATCCTTGCTAAATACTAAACCAATATTCTCATTTTTGAGATTACAATCCTTAGTCTCTTTCGATAAATTGAAATTTAAGTTACCAGTTTCTGTAGTCATTGATGTATTGTCATTTGTTTTACAATTCTGGCTTGGAATCAGTGCAGAATTTCGAATATTCTCTTTACTCATACATTCATTTTGAAAGTTGCCCTTAGTTGTACTCTCATTTTTAATGTTGTCCTTAGTCCTACACTCATGTTGATCGTTGCAGTCCTCTGACCCAATTGTTGAAACTTTTCGTTTGAGATTTCCACTCGTGCGTTTCAACCGAAGATCTCGAAATTGATTGATAATTTCGTCCATTTCTGTACTGAAAGCATTAATCTTGGAATTCAAAGTATTTTTAACCTTTTTTTCGTTGTTTAATGTTGTTCGATCACTTTGCTTTTCATTTCGTTGTACTTTAAGGGGAAATTTATATTTTTCAGTTTTATTCAAAAATGGTGAACCGTCACCGCTGTGTAGTTTTATTGCGCTAGCTTCCTCAAAGTTCTGAGTTGCCTTTTTAGAACTCTTCAAGAGATCCTCCGTTGATGATGTTTCCTTCATGTTTTCTTTCCTTTCGCATATTTTCTTTACGAAGCTGGCGGAAGTTTTTCCCTCATGGTTTGTATAAAGCTTATTTCTTGTTATATGCTCACTCATTCCTTCGCTTTCAACTTTTGTGCCAAACGAAACAGTTGAGTTTTTTTCAACTGTTGTTGCTTCTTCCTTCACTCCTTTGCTTTCGTCTTCCTTGTTTAACGAAGCAGTTGAATCAGTTGTTGATACTTGTTCTTTCATTTCTTCAGTTTTAATTTCTTTGTTTAACGAAACAATTGACTTTTCTTCAACTGCTTTTACTTGTTCCTTCACTCCTTTGCTTCCGTCTTCCTTGTTTAACGAAGCAGTTGAATCAACTGTTGATACTCGTTCGTTCATTCCTTCAGTTTTAATTTCTGTGTTTAGCGAAACAGCTGACTTTTCTTTAACAGTTGTTACTTGTTCCTTTACTCCTTTTCTTCCGTCTTCCTTGTTTAACAAAGCAGTTGAATCAGCTGTTGATACTTGTTCTTCCATTCCTTCAGTTTTAATTTCTGTGTTTAGCGAAACAGTTGACTTTTCTTCAACTGTTGTTACTTGTTCCTTCACTCCCTTGCTTCCGTCTTCCTTGTTTAACGAAGCAGTTGAATCAAATGTTGATACTTGTTCTTTCATTTCTTCAGTTTTAATTTTTGTGCTGAGCGAAACAGTTGACTTTTCTTCAACTGTTGTTACTTGTTCCTTCACTCTTTTGCTTCCGTCTTCCTTGTTTAACAAAGCAGTTGAATCAACTGTTGATACTTGTTCGTTCATTCCTTCAGTTTTAATTTCGGTGTTTAGCGAAACAGTTGACTTTTCTTCAAAAGTTGTTACTTGTTCCTTTACTCCTTTTCTTCCGTCTTCCTTGTTTAACGAAGCAGTTGAATCAACTGTTGATACTTGTTCTTTCATTCCTTCAGTTTTAATTTCTGTGTTTAGCGAAACAGTTGACTTTTCTTCAACTGTTGTTACTTGTTCCTTCACCCCTTTGCTTCCGTCTTCCTTGTTTAACGAAGCAGTCGAATCAACTGTTGATACTTGTTCCTTCACTCCTTTGCTTCCGTCTTCCTTGTTTAGCGAAGCAGTTGAATCAACTGTTGATACTTGTTCTTTCATTCCTTCAGTTTTAATTTCTGTGTTTAGCGAAACAGTTGACTTTTCTTCAGCTGTTGTTGCCTTTTGTCTCGCGTCTTGACTTTCATCTTCTCTGCTTACAGAAACAATTGAATTTTGTTCAACTATTTTTACTTTTTCTTTGACTCTTCTGCTGCCAAAGTCTTTGATATCACGTTCGTCAATAATGAGACGTTTAACATCTAGTTCCCCGTCGCATGAGTCTGTAATAATTTCATTTTGTTGAATCTCATAATTGTCATCAGGAATGAAATCAAAGCTTTCAGCCTTTTCGAGATCATCGTCAGTAAAGTCGCATTCGCAAACGCACGATTCATTTCCGAATAGTTTTTCGAATTTACATTTGAAATTGTCGTTTTCGGAATCAAAACTGATTTCGAACTCAAGTGAATTCCCTGTTCGGATGTTGCTCTCACTGTTTAACAAATCGGGATCGTGAAATTCTTTTCTTGGTAGTGTGAAGGTACATACCTGCTCCTGCTCACTGCATTCTGCTCCTTTTTGGAAGAATGTTTTTATCTCTTTAGATACTTTGTTAGTTGAAAGTTCACTTTGATGCGTGCTGCTACTACTATTTACATCATTTCCTTTTGGCGTTGAAGGGTTAGTAACAATTTCAATTAAATATTTCATTACTATGTCTCTATTTGACTGTAAATAATTTGCAACGGAATCGCATTCAAATGGTGGAGAATTCAAATTTTCCCTTGATTCATTGCTGAAGCAGTTTTTGCCTTGTCTATTTTCTGCATCTGAATTCAAAATTATTTCAGCTTCATCATCTGCCACTGCCATCGCACCATCAAGTACAACTTCGTCAAAATTGCTACTAATTTGATTCAAATCTTCTCTGCAAACACTTTCCGTGTCATCTGTTTGAAGACTCTTTGCTTTTTCATTTACTACGGAACTTAGCTCTGGTAGAGAGCAATGAATGGATTTTTTCATTTCCGAAATAGCATATAAGATAATATCGTCACTTCCCAAATTTTCTATATCGTCACTGCATTTCTTTTGCTGCATAATACATGGTTCGCTTTTCACAAATTTATCAAACTGAAGTGGAGTTGAAATTCCATCTCGAGAAGAATCTGTGTCATTCCCGCTACGAATTGTTAATTTACCGAAATTATTTAAATTCTTTTCAGGGATATCCTTGTACGAAAAACTCAAAGGTTCTTTTTGATCTTCGGTACTGTTTTGCAGCGATGGATAGTTCCCCGGATTTGCCTCATCGGTCATAACTATCTCTTGGCTATCAAAAGAAAACTGCTTATCCTGTTTTTCCGTTTGATTTTCTGTATTGCATTCTAACGAGAACTCATTCCACACCCTTTCATAGCGTTTTTGATTTTGTTTTTCTCTGTTGAACTCTAATGATGACTCATTCCAAAGATTTTCATCATGCTTTTGCTTCCGGTTTTCTGTATTGTATTCTAACGAGGGCTCATTCCATAACCTTTCATAGCGTTTTTGATTTTGGTTTTCTCTGTTGAACTCTAATGATGACTCATTCCAAAGATTTTCATCATGCTTTTGCTTTTGGTTTGCTGTATTGCATTCTAGTGATGACTCATTCCACGGATTTTCATCAAGCTTTTCCTTCTGGATTTTTCTACTGAATTCCAGCGAAAGCTCATTTTGTACATTTTCTTCATACTTTTCTTTTTGGTTTTCTGTATATGATTTTGACGATGGATCATTTCGCTGATTTTCATCATTCCTTTCCTCTGGATTGCGTTCTAAAGACAGCTCATTCCATACAGTTTCCGCTTCTGTCAAAATTATCTCTTGGCTGTCTTCATAAAGCATTTCGGGATAAAACTGCATAGCTCTTATGTTTCGTGTGGGCAAATAAACTTCATGGTTTCCTTCGCAAAGAAGATAATGCAGGATCGCATTTTTGTTTTCGTCACTCTCCATACATTGGTACATTTCATGCACAAAAACTGCAAGAATCGTGTTGCTCAAAGAACGGCGATCCAAAGCGAAATTTATATCTTGTTTTGTATTTTTACCAAAATCTAAAAGATCTGAAAAGCTTGACTCTTCCAAAATTAATCTTAAATTACACATATCTTCAAACCAAAAACTCAAGTCCTCTGTAAGTAGTTTCAAGCGCAGTGATATTGTTTTGAATTGTCTCATTGTATTTATTATGTGCACGCATATTGCCACAGAAATGAGAATCCACGGAGAAAATAAAAATATAGAAAAATAATCGCGTTTTTGTTCAACAGTGTTCGAAAAATATGCCAACTGCACAGTGTATATCAATCCAGATATGTTGTAGAATATCAAAAATACTCGCCAAGGTAAATCAGACTGAGCCAGTTCAAACAAAACTCGGAAATCATTCTTAAAGCCAAGAGTGTCAAATTTATCGTGTAGTCTAAATTTCCTTTTTGTTTCGTTAAATCGCAAACTGAGTTCTTTTAGTACAAGATTCAAATTTAATAAATATTGCTTCACGGAATCGAAGCATTTATTTTTTCGCACAGTACAAAAGAAAACGATTTCCAGACCAGAAATATTTATGAGAAATAGTGTCAGCGAAATAGCATATTTCTGATTTTCGTATGGCATATTCTGTAATGTGAAAATCATCATGGGAAAAATGATAAAGAATTTAAACAGCCACGACATAACTATTAGAAAACGATGACTCCTTATTCTATCATATTCGCTGTACTGCAACTGAAAACTTCTGATAAACGCAGTACAGCTGTCAACGAAATCTTGACTTTCCTCTTTATGTTCTGCAATTTTTTTCAAATTTCTCAGATATTTTTCAAATTTAGGACATTCACCATGGAGCATTTCTTTTCGAAGCAAATTTTCTTTAAATTTAGGCATGTTTTACCTAGAAAGAAAACCGGTTTAAGAATAACTTCAAACTTTGTAGCAAGTATACAACAAACAGCTCGTCTGGCACCCAAATACTGCAGTTTCGGGCTTTTTAGAGATCATCGATCTTGGACGGCTGTGAGCAAGCTGGAGGCAGTTATCCTCTCAGTAAAGCTGATATTACTTCCACACTTATAGCTATTTTTTTTTTACCAGTGTGAAAATAATCTCAGGTCATCAAAGATTAAGAGTAGGCTTGCCAGACGTCCCGGTGTGACGGACAGTCCCGGTTTTCAGGGAAAATCCCGGTATCCCGGCCGGTTCACTTCAGGTCCCGGAAAAAGATAAATTTGATTAGATGACCAAAAAAGTCTAAAAAATATTAACTGTGAAGGATTATTTTGGATAATTACTTTGTCATTTGAAATAGACAACTAGACTTATGAAATTAACATCGAATCAGCTTGTAAGGATTTTTACAACAACATTAAAACCAAAAAAGACTTTAAAAAAAAAGTCCTTGCTAATGAAAAATACATGTAAATATTGTTCCTCATTCAAAGTATTTCTTCTTACTAAAGTAACTAATAAATATTAACACGTAAAAAATAAAATGTTTAATTTATCTGCTTGTGTCATTTATTATTACCCCTGGTTTAGGCTCATAATTACAGTATTTATTCATAGCATTGAGAATGAACTACCCTCTAAAATACGCTAAAAACCAGCCAGGGGTGTAATCCCTTAAGGGGTGTTTGTGATCCGAAATTTCCAAATATTTTGGGCTGACAACACATTTTGAAGCTGAAAAATTGTTTAAAAATTAAAAGGAAACTTTTAAAATGTTTCTTTTCAATAATTTCTGTTTGCATGTTGCAAAATATTTTATGGGGAGAGGGGGGGGGGGGTCGAGTTCCTTATAGTTTCTGAAAATTCCACACTGTCTTTAGAAAATTCTACTTGAGTCCACTATCACACTCTGGTTTCCTTTTGAATACTCGCGACGGGTTGGGGGGGGGGATTCCTGTGTCCCGGTTGGACATTTCATAAATCTGGCAAGCCTACCTAAGAGTATTTATTATCTTTACCAGGTTAAAACTCACACTGGAAATAACGAAGATGACCAGAGCTTTCAAACGGTACCGGTAAATGGAGATAGGTGCCTGCCTACTAACAGGAGAAAATGTCAGTTGAAAGATAATTGCTTTGACTGATACATGTCCCACCATGAAACACGAAGTGTGATAAGGTTTTTGCGTTGGGAGGTATTAGACCACCCTCCTTGCAGTTCCGACCTCACACCAAGTGATTTCCTTATTTCCTTCTCTTTGGACCTTAAAAGGAACAATTGGGAAGTCAGCAGTTCAGAAATGATGCCGCGGTTCAGCAAGTCATCTGGATGCGGTTTCACATTCTTTACGATGATTTCTTACATGGAAGACTTCTAAGAGTTTTTATAAATGTCCAAAAAGATGGAAGTCACTTGGTGCGGGGTCGGGACTGTTGTGAGGATTATCCAATGCCTCCCAATGCAAAAACCTTATTCCATTTTTATCTAATTCTTGTTTCATGTTCAAATTTTGTTCTCATTCATGCTTACATTTTCATAAAAAAAACTTTTTGAAAATACAGGCATCGAATTTTTGAAAATTGATTTTTTTCCTATCTATGCTCTGAAAAAAGGTGGTACAAAAGTATTTGTTGCCAGTACATGTTATAAAATAAACCAAACAAAGTTAGGCAAACCATAATCAGAAATTGTTATCGATTTTTTTTTCTTTTATTTGGTGAGGGGGATGTATTGCAGTTCTGTGAGGGAGAACTACAAAACCCCACCTGTGGGTGCGCCACTATCTAGAATCTTTCGAAAACCAAGGGTTCTCGTGTTTAAAACGTTGTAATATTATCGCCAACATTCATTGAAAAAAAAGGGGGGGGGGTATTAATGCTTACAGCTAAAAAATAAGGCGTGTGCGCTGTGGCTCTATTGTTACTCTATGGATTTAATATGGCATATCGTTCGATTTAATACTGAAATTCGAGTTGAAAAGCGCACCGTTTACAATTTTATGACTCCAAATTAAAATTTAAAACCCTTTGGATTTTTTTAATGCTTTCAAAATTTCTCTATGAGTACCTGGCCATCAAGATTCTTTTCTACCTAACTCGCGATAACCTGTGGATTTGTGTAAGAAGCATATATCATACAAATCTACTTACATCCATTTATACCGTGCTACCACCCCGCGTCAGCCGACCTGCCCGGAAATAAGTCTTTTCACGACAAAATTTTCAACAATATAACTAACTGTTCTTGAAGTAGAAGGGATTTCTGTTGTCAATTTATATTTGAAATACTTGACTTATGACCATTATCCTAAAAAAATTAGTACCATCTACAAGAAATAAAAAAAAGTGTATCCTATTCATAACACCAATGAATTAAAAACACATTGTATACGTTGTCCTACATCAGTACGGTGAACACATTTTAGTCTAAATTAAAAAATCTTATTTCAAGGTATCTGTTTTTGCCAAGCACAATGAAAAAAAAAACAACTAGGTTTATTTTTCTGAACTAATTTTAAGTACTACATTCAAAGTTATTTCTGGTAGGAAATTTTTGTTATGACAGCATCTCATGTATGTAGATTGAAATTTCAAATGCTTCTTAAGCTTTTATTTAGATGATCTACGCACATAATCAAATCTAGATTAAATACATTATCATCAAATCATTTGGAGCTATGTTTTACCCGAAAGAGTTCTAAGATTTTCTTAATTACTGCATTTTTCAAAATAAATAAATAAATAAAATTAAATTAATTTTTAAAGAAAATCTTCAGAAACGCCCACTTTCAGAAAATCTCAAGTTATTTGGCCTACTTTAAGCCTATATATTCTAAGAAAACCTTGAGAATAAAAATTTGAAACAGAATCTACAGAAAATCTACAGATCTTAAGTCTGTAGATTTTCTTAAGATTTAGGTTTAAAAGTGAGCCAAATACCTTCAGATTTTCTCAACTTTTTTTTAAAAGTTTTTTTTGAAATCCTTTCTAGTGGGGTAAGGTTGACCAACGTGACTTAAAATCAGAATTTTTTTGCAATCTGAATATTTCGGGTTTATTTTACAAAAAAAAAAAAAAAAAAAAAAAAAAAACAAACAAAAAAAAAACAAAAAACTGAAAAAATTTGTTTGTTTGGTCAAGAACATAAATATTCGAAGTTATATTTGAATGGAGGTAGAATTGGTATGTGTTTGTTGTCAATATAGGTCATTTATTATTTATTTAGTTGTATGCCAATAAAATGATTGACTCAGAAGTAATTGATCTTGAATCATTTATAAATCTTATGAGTTTTTTAAAATTCATTGAACTACTGTATTAAATTCTGTATGTGACGGTAGAATATTTCAATTTCAGGATTACAGATGCTAGCTTCGGTTTTTTTTAAATTTTAATGAAATCATTCGCAAATCAATTAGATTTTTCTTATCAGAAAAATAAGAATAATTGTTGATTAGTATTATAACAAAATTATATCATTTATCGGTAATATGATATCTAGAACTCACATTACTTTTTTTCTAAACATATATTAATTCAGCTAACTTATACATATTTTTGTAACCTCGTTTTTCCAGCATGCCGAAAAGAACTAGGAAAAGGTTATTGGAATCCTAGCGAAACCTCGAATTTTGCTGCCTGATGCTGGATAATACGGTAGGTAAGCGCAGAGATTTGCTTTTTTTTGAGCAATCACGATTGCTTATTGCTTTCATTTGACTGTTTTGGCGTCCTATCATTTTATTTTCCCGACAGCACCCTCTGCAGTATCACCGTCGACCGGCTCCTCACGATGCTGCTCCTATAGCAAAAACCTTCTCCAGGTTGCGTCCATATCCTACACACAAACGCATACATACACAACTACACACACGCACACATACACAACTACACACACGCACACATACACACACACAAACACACTCATGCCTGCACACACACACACACACAAACAAACTCATGCCTGCACACACACACACACACAACACATACGCACACACCTACACACATGAACGCACACAAACACACACACATACACACACCTACACACACTCATGGCTGCACACACTGCACACAGACACAAACACACACGCATACATACACACACATGCACACACACTCATGTCTGCATACAGGCACACACTCACGCATACATACGAATTCCTATACGCACACACACACATACCCACACACACACTCATGGCTTCACACACACAAACACACACGCATACATACGCACACACTCATGCCTGCATACAGGCACAAACACACACGCATACATACAAATTCCTATACGCACACACACATACCCACACACTCATGCCTGGGCACAAACACACACCCCTACATACACACACTCGTGATTGTGAAAAAAATAATTTGAATTCAAGAAGCCAAAATTCAAATTAATTTATCTTTTTTTTTACTTTCTTGTTAATAGTAATTTGCAATATATTCAGCCTTCTCTCGTGCATTTGTTTAAAAAAAAATAATAATCAAGACTGCTATCACTTTCATTTCACCCGGTTTCGGGGCTTGTCGTTTAATCTATTGTCTTTGCGATAGGTTGGTACGAGTCACGTGATAAATGGGGTTGTTTCCTTCAGTCAAAAGTAGTACTTTTTGTCCCTGAAATTGATAGAATGAGCAAAAAAAAAAAAAAAAAGAAAAAAAAAATAAATAAATAACATGAACCCAGAAAATACTTTTATTTTCCCAACAGTTATTTTTTAATTAATTTTTTAAAATGTGCGATTTTTCAAACAAGGCGTGGTCTTGATGACGTCACAAATGATGCACTTTGGCGATCTTTCTATCGCGTTTCCCCGTTATGATAATTAAAATAGCGCTCTACGCTTGCTATCAACCCTATCGTTGCCAACCATACGTGAGTAAAGATGCGAATTAAATATTTTGTTCTGTGAATGGCAACACTGAATGGCATTTCATCATTTGTGATGTCATCGGCAGAAGCATAAACAATGAAAGCGCACCGATTTAAGTAATTCTTTTAAAAAATAAACTTAAACAAATTATTTAAAAAATGATCAGAGCCTATGTTTTTAAGCATGCTCTTTCAGAAAAAAATACTTTTAACATTTTGGGAACGACCCCATTGCGACAAATACAACCTACAGAATTTTTCCTATAAAAGTAACCACGAAATCTTTCTTTGTGTTTCAAAGTTCGTCGGAAATTCAACTCTATTTTTGGCATTTTTTTTAAAAGTATTTTTAACTTTTACGGAAAAATAGGTTTAAAAGGGGGTGGAAAATCAAATCAGTACAATTAGAGCTGGAAAAGTGCCACTTACCATTTGGAACCAATGCAAATTTGACGTAATTACGAAACGTCTCCTTTCAACTTGATTTCCATTTAAACAATTGCAAATAATACTGCTTAAGAGTCCAGGTATTTTAAAACAAAGAGATAATAAAAGAATATGAAAAACCGAGTTTTGAGAACTTATTAAATTCAAAACCGCTCCAGTAATAGTTGAAAGTCAATTATTGTTATCGTTGACAGGAACGAAACTAAAGATTGAAAGAAACTGATAAGCTATCTCGTTTTTTATATGGCAACTGAACGTGTGCATAATTAAAAGAAAGGGGTTGTGAGATAAAACAGCGGAAAAATTTCGAATTAATCATTTGTTAAAAATGATTATCTTTAGAATCCAAATACAGTCGGACCTCGATATAAGATCGTCCCTCGGGACTTCACGAAACTGACCTTATAAGTGGGGGTGACCATATAACCGATGCATGTATATTAATTGATAAATAAACATGTATATACATTAATTATTTTAAAAATTTAATACATTCAAAAATATCAGTAATTAGGTTATAATAGTTGAATAGATTTGAACCAATTAAAACTTTTGGAAACAATAAGACATTTTGAAATGATTTTTTAGAACTTTCATCTTTATCTTCTTCTTTACTAATAATAAAGCTGAAAGTCTCTCTGTCTGGATTTCTGGATGTCTGGATGTCTGTGACGCGCATAGCGCCTAGACCGTTCGGCCGATTTTCATGAAATTTGGCACAAAGTTAGTATGTAGCATGGGGGTGTGCACCTCGGAAGCGATTTTTCGAAAATTCGATGTGGTTCTTTTTCTATTCCAATTTTAAGAAAAAAAAAAAAACTATCATAAATTACGAAATTATCATAACGTGGAACCGTAACATGGGCACAAGCCAATTGGCGAGATACGAAATTATCACAACGTGGAACTGTAACGTCGGTACAAGCCAATTGGCGAGAAAAATTCACCATACATTATTTGTAAATATACAAGCGAACCAAAAGACCTTTAATTTTTCTATTACGGGCGAAGCCGTGCGGGGTACCACTAGTTACTAATAACAAAGCAGAAAGTCTCTCTGTCCGGAGGATGTCTAGATGTCTGGATGTCTGTAGGATGTCTGTAGGATGTCTGTGACGCGCATAGCGCCTAGACCGTTCGGCCGATTTTCATGAAATTTGGCACAAAGTTAGTATGTAGCATGGGGGGTGTGCACCTCGAAGCGATTTTTCGAAAATTCGATGTGATTCTTTTTTTATTCCAATTTTAAGAAAAAAAGTATCATAAATTACGAAATTATCGTAACGTGGAACCGTAACATGGGCACAAGCCAATTGGCGAGATACGAAATGATCATAACGTGGAAACCGTAATGTCGGTACAAGCCAACTGGCGAGAAAATTCACTATACATTATTTGTAAATATACAGGCGAACCAAAAGACCTTTTGATTTTTCTATTACGGGGTGAAGCCGTGCGGGTGCCACTAGTTAGGTTATAATAGTTAAATAGATTTGAACCAATTAAAACTTTTGGAAGCAAAAGCACATTTTGAAAGGATTTTTTAGAACTTTCATTTAGAATAAAGCTGCATACAAATATGCCCAAGCAGAGAACGGATGAGCAACTTGCCTAACTTAAAATTATCATTAATACGGGACTGATAGGTTTTTTCTTTCGTTTTAAGCACAATGGTTTCTAGCTGTTTTCTGAAAATTTTCTTCGGCTTCTCATGACTGGTAAAAAAGTGCGATATGTACACGCTGAGTGCCCTTATAACTACAGCTTCATTCAGTAAGTTACCGCTCTATAGCCAGGGTTAAGGCAGAAAATACGTGAAATACACCGCCAGCTCAGTCATTTCCAGTCGAGGACTGCAGTTTCGTGCTTATTAGCACTCATCAGCCCGGCATAGGAAAGTGACTGAGCTGGAGATAGAAAACCTCTCAAGGAAGCCAAGAGTGCCAAACGAACTGGTAGCTAATACAGAATCAGCACTAACCAGACGAATGACCGAAGCAATGGTTCGGTTCAACTCGAATTTTGAAGGCAAGGCAGGTACATTCAGTAAGTTACGTAGTACGTTCAGTATTTCACGTACAGCTTCATATTTTAGCGCCACTGTCGTAATACTCACTTTCTACTGCAGATGGTGCATTACATGCTACGTAATAGGAATACGACTTTTCACTTTTTTAGGATCGTATATCACGAAAAATTATTGCAAGTGAATCTATTAAGCACTGAAATTATTTAAAGAAATCAGAAAGAAGTGACCTTATAAGCGATTAATGTATTATGACCTGATCACATATCCGATAAGACACAGCATAGGATTCCTATTCACTGAGCCGGGACTTTGGAAAAGTGACCTTAAATGCGAGTTGACCTTATAAGCGAGTGACCTTATATCGAGGTCTGACTGTATTATTGCTGGAGGTTGAATTTCAATAGCCTTTTGAAAAGTACGGGGGGAGTATAATTACAATTCAATTTTCTTATTTAAAGCCAACTTCAGAATGACTTGAAATTCTGCACACACTAACTCACACAAATACGCACGCACGCGCACATACACAGATTTATTAAGATTTAAGATCTAATATTAAGATTTAAGATATAATATGGCGTTTTTCCAGGGAAGCCTTATTGGAGACTAATGAAGCCAAATCGTCTATCTTTGCTCAAATGGCTGAGAAACATAATTCAAACTTAAAATTCCATGCGGAAACTATTTTTACTTCCTTTTACAAAAAAAGGAAGTATTGTATTCGCGGAAAAAAATTTCACTCAAAATTCGACCTTAATTTCCATTTTACTCAATCCCGAATCAACGTAGAGTTTATTTTTTCACCCCGACCACACGTGGATATATGCCTAGAAACGTACAGACACCCGAAATATCCATTTTGAAGATCCCCGAGTTAATTACGACGAATTTTCTCGTGACGTCTGTATATACGTATGTATGTGCGTATGTGTGTATGTATCTCGCATAATTCACACACAAGAATGGTATGTCCTAGAAAGATGAAATTTGGCACATAGACTCCAAGTGGGGTCTAGTTGTGCACCTTCTCTTTTGATTGCATTCGAATGTTCCAAAGGGGGTCTTTTGCACCTTTTAGGGTAAAACCATTGTTAATTTCAATTTAAACTCAAGCGGTGCTATAATTTGTCAAACACTTGGCAATGTATGTCGCATAACTCATGAACGGTATGTCCAAGAAAGTTGAAATTTTGTACTTAGACTCCTAGTGGGGTCTAGTTGTGCACCTCCTTTTTTGGTTGCATTCGGATCCTCCTAAGGGGGTCTTTTGCCCCTTTTAGGGAGGAAATCATTGTTAATTTCGATGTAAACTCAAGTGGTGTTATAACTTGGCGGACACTTGGCGATCTATCGTAAGTCTTTCGGTCGCCAAGTTTTGTCGCCAACGGCGACAAATTTGGTGATTTTTTTTTAATTTTTTTTTTTTTTTTTTTAAAATCTGGTTTCAATTTGGCCACTGTTGGTGATATGTAGAGTGTAAACAATTGAATCACATTAAAACTGCCAATAATGAGAAAATGACATTAAAATTGGAGTAAAAGGAAGTCATGTGATGCACACATCAGCTCGTTTTAACCAATATTTTGCCATTTGTTTACATTAATTTGTTAAATAAAAGGTTTAACATCGCGATTGTAGGGATGTTTCACCAATACTGAAAACACCATTTTACTAATTAGTAACACTGAGATATTTTACAATGCCTTCGAAAAACAGCCAAAAAATGTGGTTCCAATCTGTGGGCCAAGCCTCTCTGGGTGAGGTATGGAATAATTTCAAGGTGGTTAAGCAGCTGTTTCCAACAAGTCATTTTCAAAACACTCACAGAAAAAGAAAAAAAAAAGAAGAATCGGTATCAAAAATAAGATTTTGCTTCGCTAACTCTCTTAATACGATCACGTTTAATACGAAATCACTGCTAAAGAGAACATTTTGTTCGTTAAGTTTGGTTTGCTATCTAAATACGTTGAAATTTTCGCATATAATACTTACATTAAATTGAAAGTCTCGGCTAAGACGAACAAAAATTTCTGACCTCTTTACTTAAAATTTTCGTGGTTGAATACTGTAATTTTCTTTTTCAGAAATTATTCATCATTTTATTAGGTAGTAGAAGTCTCATTTTGCAAAGAGAATAAAATATTAAATATTTTATATGGGAAATATAAGCCCGAACATTTGTTTACATGTAGACAGTCTATTCCGCGATTGTCGATTATCATTTTCATTTTTCAAGATTTTCGAAAAACATTCGTTTATAAGAAATGAGTGATCAATTTTCTGAATATTATAATTAGTAGTAATGTTTTCTAAATATAGGTAAGCCTTTCTTCGTTTTTTCACAGTATCACATATTCACGGTTGTTACGAATAACGGCTAATACGAACAAATTCGTGAATTTTTGACATTTCGTATTAACCGAGTTCAACTGTAAATATTTTTCTGCAATTTGTATGCGTTGTTAAATGTAGCGTCAAGATAGCTTTTATGAAACTGGGTTATTACGAAAACTGTAGAGAAAAAACAATTTATTAATGAAAAAAGGGGTGTGGGGGGCGGATGAAAAAAAAAAATCGAAATCGCTGCATTACAGCCTTGTGCTTTTCCTGCCTCTGGTAAAATTCGAATATAAATAAATATATTTTATTGCTGTTTCTAGATTATGTTTCATCTTTACTAATAATAAAGCTGAAAGTCTCTCTGTCTGGATGTCTGTAGGATGTCTGGATCTCTGTGACGCGCATAGCGCCTAGACCGTTTGGCCGATTTTCATGAAATTTGGCACAAAGTTATTTTGTTGCATGGGAGTGTGCACCACGAAGCGATTTTTCGAAAATTCGATGTGGTTCTTTTCCTATTCCAATTTCAAGAACAAAATTATCATAAGATGGACGAGGTAAATTACGAAATTATCATAACGTGGAACCGTAACATGGGCACAAGCCAATGGGCGAGATACGAACTTGTCATAACGTGGAACCGTAACATGGGCACAAGCCAATTGGCGAGATACGAAATTGTCATAACGTGGAACCGTAACATCGGGCACAAGCCAATGGGCGAGATACGAACTTGTCATAACGTGGAACCGTAACATGGGTACAAGCCAATTGGCGAGAAAATTCACCATACATTATTTGTAAATATACAGGCGAACCAAAAGACCTTTTAGTTTTTCTATTACGGGCAAAGCCGTGCGAGTACCACTAGTATCGTAATAAAAACAAAAGATAGCCTCATGTGAAAGACCTTTTATTCATAAATCTACATTGTGCAACGCACGCAATGCATACAAAATACATTCACATGCAGTTTGTATTTGAAAAAGTACAAAAATATAATGATATGACAATGCATTAAATACCTTGAAATTCAATGAAATGTTGATTTATGAATAGTTTGCTAAACTAAATTTAAATTACTCGTCAAGAGAAAAGCTAATTAAAATAAAAAACTATACGTAACGTTCTTCAATATTTTTCTTCAACGTTACACTTTAATACAAATTTTGTAAACTTTAAAAGTTTCAAAAATTTTCGAAAAAACGCATTTTGTTTCTAATTAACGTAATTGTCTTAATGTTAAAAATATTTACAGGGTGTTTATAAAGTTTTGCTGATTTAAAAAAAAATCTCTTTTAACTAAAAACTACCTCAGATTTAAACATATTTGTTAAAAAAATGATCCTTAAGTCAAAAAGTTTTTTCTTTTCACAACGTTAATACGCTTCTACATGAAAAAATTTCGCAGTTGTAAAAATATTTATTTGACAACGTTTAACTTCGCGCCAGCAGTCACTAACGCAGCCAGAATTAATCTTCTGGGGGGGGGGGGGGGAGGTGCATGGGAAAACTCAAGGGCCCTGAGGGTTGACCTTCAAAACCACCCTCGCGGCCTTTTTCAAAGACGCCATTTTGAGTTTTCACTGTTAGCGCCCCCTTACGTGCCTTTAGTCTATGAGAGCAACAATGGTGAAAAACACTTATGAGATGAGGATCAGAATTTAAAAATATCATATATGAATCTTAAATAGTTTCTTTTAAATAATTTTTCTTTTTTAGTGCAAGACTTTATAAGTGCCCTGTAGTTTGTGCGCTTGTATAGTGTAAAAATACATAGGGCGTTTACAAAAGGTTGTGCATGTTATAAAATCATTTGCACGTGTTGCAGTAATCATTAAAACTGCTTTAGGCGGTAGGCGCATGCACGAGCATTGCTCTGTTGTTTTTTACAGTGCAACACTACTCAGCAAGAAGGCGATCCCTCAGTGCTTAGTGTTTTGAGTTACGCAATGGGGTTGTTTACTTCAGTCAAAAGTACTACTTTTAGTTACTAAAATTGATAGAAAAAGCAAAAAAAAAAAAAAAAAACTTGGACCCAGAAAATACTTTCCCAACAGTTATTTTTTAATTAATTTTTTTAAGTGTCCGATTTTTCAAACAAGGCGTGGTCTTTATGACGTCACAAATGATGCACTTTGCCACTTCTTTCTACCGCGTTTCCACGTGATGATAATCAAGAAGCGAATTAAACAGTGCGCTCTACGCTTGCTATCAACCCTATGGTTGCCAATATACGTGAGTAAAGATGCGAATTAAATATTTTGCTCTGTAAATGGCAACAGTGAACGGCATTTTATCATTTGTGATGTCATCGGCAGAAGCGTAAACAATGAAAGCGCATCGATTAAAGTTTTTTTTTTTTAATATTAAACTTAAACAAATTATTTTAAAAAATGGTCAGATCCTATGTTTTAAAGCATGCTCTATCAGAAAAAAATACTTTTTAAATTTTGGAAACGACCCCATTGGCCAAGAGCGAATTAGCGATTTAGTTCAAAAGGTGTATCGGGTTGAACTATGATATACAAAAAAGGGGGGGGGGATTACCCGAATGCACATTTGACTAATGAATAGAGATTTAAATAAACGTAACAATCATTCTTAATTATACAATAGGTAGAGATTTTACAAACAAAATGAAATTAAGCAATAGATTTAGGAGCCATTCATTAATTAGGGGGGTCCCGAGGGGGAGAGGGGTTACAAAAATCTCTACATACCCTTACTTGAAGGGGGAGGGGTCAAACCCATTCTTACGTAATATTTTCCAAGCCGATATTTTACTTTAGGAATCGTGCGATCAAGTAATTGATCACATTTCATTTTCTTCTGGAAGGTAAAAAACGTATCTGGGGTAACTTTTTTTTACTTGTTTAAAAAGAATGAATAGTGTAAAATATAAAAGAATCGCCTTTTTCATGGCATCTTTTATTTTTAATTAGTATCACATCATGTAATATATATTTGAATGGGGTCGTGGTATAACGATCGGTAGAGTGTCGGATTCGGGGCCGGAGGGTCCTGAGTTCGAACCTCGATGGTCGAAGACCCACCGTCGTTATTAAAGGGGAGTGGGCGACGTTAAATATGCTCGTGGTCTCAATGTCCTCCAAGTGAAACGATACCTCTGGGGGTGCTAGCACTAGGTAGCTATTAGCTCCTGGACTAGTTCTACATTCTCATTAACTGTTCGATCCGGTGATGGTGCTGCCATCTATCGGTATAAAAAATAATGGAGGCAAGGCACTTAGTATGCAGTCCTCGACGTAAATACAGTTTTAGTCAGTTGTGACTCGAAATCGAAAATCGAAAATATATTTGAAAAAAAAAAAAAAATCTTCGATTTACGTTAAACTGGGAGCTTTAGTATAACTGATCCTTTTCTAGCAGCATTTTATGTATTTTGAAAAATGAAATGGAGAATAGGGAGGAGGGGTTCGAAAAATCTTGCGTGCCCTTACATGGGGGGAGGGGGCGGTCAAAAATTGTCAAAATCATCCTTACGTAATTAATGAATGGCCCCTTAGCTGTCTACACTTAAGATTCTTCTATACTTAATAAGCTGTCTACACTTAAAATATTACAAACAAAACGCTTTGTATCACGAATATCTTCAGTCCATACGTAGGCTTGAATAACGCTAACGATGTACGAAGTTTCATGACGAAGTGGAATACTGCTTCACAATGTTTTTGCTCTTAGGAGCAACTCACTGATGAATTTCTGAAAGAAAAAAAGGGAGATGATATACAGAGTTATTTTGTTAAATGGTAAATGAAAATTGAATATAACACGAATGAAAATATACAAAGAGAATAAAGAGCATATTCAACTCTTGACAGAATTCGATCGAATTTTTGAGCACCGAATTGAAGACGATCAATTATAGGGGAGACTATTGTACCTTGCACCATGCCCTCCAATCAGCTAGCGCTTTTACCTAGTGAGTAATCACGGTATGTCAGCCATGACAGTCTCTCCACCTGACAGAGTGAGTTGTAGGTTGAAAATCCAGCTTTTATGTGGACAGTGATTGTTTTGTGCAAACAAAAGTAAATCATTCCAGCGTCCCTTAAATGAAATTGGACTTTTAAAGACTAGTGTTACCCAACTGATTAACCATTATATCTATTGCCTATCTCTCGGTAAGTGTATTCAACATTTAGTCTTTACATTTTACGTAGCTGTTAGGTTAGAGTAGCCACTTTTGTATAAACATGCACCCTCGTGTACCTTGAAACCAAGCTCCATCTTGTATCTTGAACTACTGGATCAAGGTACAATAGGCACAATAGGTTGTAGTGATTGTTTTTTTTTTTTTTTTGAGCAATCACGATTGCTTATTGTTTTTACTTGACTCTTTTTGGCGTACTATCATTTTATTTTCCCACCGCCACCCTCCGCACCGTCACCGTCGACCGGCTCCTCACGATGCTGCTCCTCTAGCGAAAGCCGTCTCCAGGTTGCATCCATGTCCTACACATACGCGCATACATACACAACTACACACACAAATACATACACACACATACACACAACTACGCATACATACAGACACCTACACATACACACATTCATGCCTGCACACAGACACTAACACATATGCCTACATACACACAACTACCCACACATTCATGCCTGCACACAGACATAAACACACATGCCTACACATACATGCACATACCCCCCACACACACACATTCATACACACAACTACCCACACACTTATGCCAGCACACAGACACAAACACATGCCTACACACACATACATACCCCTACACACAAACACACATATCCCCCACACACAAACACACACGTCTACATACACACACTCGTGATTGCGAAAAACATAATTTGAATCCAAGTCAAAATTCAAATTAATTTTTTTTATTATTTATTTTATTTTTTTTATTAAGGTAGGATTTTATCATGCCTCGAAGTAAAACTGGAATCAAGAGGGATCCAGTAGATGTTGGGGCATTGCAAAACGCTATTGAAGCAGTAAGAAGTAATGATTCTGACAAAAAAAAAAGACTTTTAGAGAGGCCGAAAAAGTATTCAAAGTGAGCAGGTCAACCATTACTAGGCATTTGAGAAAGTTGAATGAAAGTGGGTCCAATCAACTTAAATACAACGTAAGTTCTGCAGTTAGGCAAATACAAGAGGTCTGTCTCAAGGTACACGAGCATCATGTACCATGGACCTAATTACATAAAATTTGTGAAAAATATACAAAAATAGAAAAATATTTTTTATAATCCGAAATATTTTTGTACTTGTGCGAAAAGGCTTGAAGTTAAGTTTTAATGACTAAAAACCATTAAAATCACACACTCTTTTTTTGAAAACCAAAAAGTTTTAGAAATGGTCCAAAGTACAATTGTCTCCCCTATCTACCAAAAAAAAAAAAAAAAAAAAAAAAAAAATGCAGCTAGAAATTTTCTTTCCCCACCCGGAAAGAAATTTCTCGTTACGCTTACTGGTGGATAGAATTCGATCGAATCGGATACAGTATAGTTGAATATTAGTGATGTTTCGGATAACCGAGGGAAAATAAAGATTTGTATCCGTTACTTTTTTGACGGATCTTAAACGGATCATTTCTATTCTAAAAAGTTTTAAATACTTGAATAAAAGACTCTTAAATACCATTTAAGTTTTATTCCCTATTTGAATTATAAGGTATCATTTCAGAAGCCAATTTGTACCCTCTCCCCCCGTTGCAAAAAGAAAGGGGAAATAAGTTTTAAAAGTGTGTATCAGTGTGTCTTTTTGTGGCATCGTAGCACCTAAACAGATGAACTGATTTTGACAGTTCATTTTTCGTTCAAAGGTCAGCGCTGCATTTATGCTGAAATAAAATGCGAAAAATCATTTCTAGCCTGTCCAGTAACAGCTTTACACTCTTGCTCCTTTATCCTACATCTACCGAGTAAGCTAGAAATAATTTTTCACATTCCAGCTAAGCATTAACGCAGCGCTGGCCCATTCCTTCCAACTCTCCCTCAATTTTAACGGAGGATTCTTTAAAGAGTAAATCATAGTCTTGATTATATTTTTGCCGCAGTTGACATTTTTTGAAGAAACTGCCATTATTCTGACGGTAATACATTCCGTAACAAATTTTACACTTGGATAGTTGAATTGGGTAAAAAATAAAAAAAAATGAGATCCGTATCCGTATCCGCGGATCTTGACACCAACGATCCGTATCCGTATATCTTGACACCAACGATCCGTATCCGTATCCGCGGATCTACTTTTTTAACGATCCGGCACATCACTAATTCATTTACATTCCTTCACTCACTTAATTTCTTATTCATTCACTCTTTCTTTCATTTTTTTTATCATAGATTAACAAAATTTATTAAATTATTCGTTCAATGTTTTTTTGTTTTTTAATTTATTTTCGTTTATTTATTCATTCATTAGATGACACATATTTTTAAGAATCCACAAAAAATATTTCTTTAGAAAAATATGTTATTTTCAGTTCAATCCATTTTTTTTTATTAAGTTACAAATTGGCCATTAAGTTACAGATTATATTTTTGCCGCAGTTGAAATTTTTTGAAGAAACTGCCCTTATTCTGACGGGAATACCTTCCGTAACAAATTTTACACTTGGATAGTTGAATTGGGTAAGAAAAAAATGAGATCCGTATCCGTATCCGCGGATCTTGACACTAATGATCCGTATCCATATCCGCGGATCTGCTTTTTGAACGATCCGGCACATCACTATTGAATATGCTCCTATGCGTTTCCAGCAGAAAGAACACACCGATATGAGACTCCTTGTGGAAGGGAAAATTGCGAGCTGTGGATATTTCGATTATTTATTGGGTGTGGCAGAGTCAATTATTACTTCTCGGCTATTGTTTTTTGCCCCACAAAAATAGACGTAAGACATTCATAGTTGCATGCGTATGAAAAGACTTCGGACTTTAAAGGAAAGTTTTTTTTCTTCAGTTCCTTGTTGATTTGAGTACGATCCACTTACAAAATACCACAAAGTTATTGTGCTACTCTTGTAATAACAGCAACACCGAGACAACTCGTTTCAAACGATATCACTCTGATTGATTAAAGTGAAAATCCAACATAAATAAAGCACAAATTTTAAAGAGAAATTTGTGCTGTATTTTCTTTAAAATTTGTGCCTTATTTACGTTGGATTTTCACTTTAATCATATTGTAGCACAAAGCTTAAATGATCACTTTTACTTCCTTTTACAAAAAAGGAAGTATTGTATTCGTGAAAAAATTTTCAATCAAAAATCGGCCTTAATTTCCATTTTTCTCACTCCCGAATGAATGTTGAGTTTTTTTCCGACCCGAACACACGTGGATATATGCCTAGGAACGTACAGACACCCGAAATATCCATTTTGACGACCCCCCGAGTTAATTACAACGAGTTTTCTCGTGACGTCCGTATGTACCTATGTATTTCGTATGTGTGTATGTATCTCGCATAACTCAAAAACGGTATGTCCTAGAAAGTTGAAATTTGGTACGTGGACTCCTAGTGGGGTCTAGTTGTGCACCTTTAATTTGGTTGCATTCGGATGTTCCTAAGGGGGTCTTTTGCCCCTTTTTTGGGGGGTGGGGGGTGAAATCATTGTTAATTTCGATGTAAACTCAAGTTGTGTTATAATTTGTTGGACACTTGGCGATACATCGCCAGTCTTTTGGTTGCCAAGTTTTGTCGCCAACTTGGCGACAAATTTAGAGATTCTTTTTATTTTATTTTTTTAAAATTTGGTTACAGTTTATCCACTGGTGGTGATATTTAGAGAGTGAACAATTAAATCACATAAAAATTGCCAGTAATGGGGAAATGACATTAAATTGGAGTGAAAGGAAGTCATGTGATACACACATCAGCTCGTTATTTTTTATTTGTCAAGTCTAAAACGGAGGTGTTTGCACAATTCTTTTTCCAAAGTGAACAACTTTTTACGATTCACAGAGCTGAATTTTTATTCTTTGACGGTCCAGTATTAGTTGTTCTGCAAAGGTTTCGGGCTTTTTTAGGCTCAAAAATACTTTAAAGTTATAGAAAACTTGTATTCGAAGGCTGCAAATAAGACTAAAATTATTCCGTGAATCCGCGAAGGATTGAGAAAGTGAGTCCATTGTTATAAAGAAATGCCCTAATGCACTCGAACCCTATTTTTGAGCCTTGCTTTGTCTTCCTATCTAAAGAATAAACTCGTGCTGCTGACACACAGATCTTCCTCAATTATTGTCATGCTTGAACGGTTAAGGCATGTAACTTTTTTTTTTTTTTCATGGCTGAAGTGGAACGCGATGACCGCTGAGGTTTATAAAATGTATATATTTTGATCTTCATGCACGTTATTAAGTTTTCCTTTTCTTCTTTTTTGTGTTTAGTCATTCGGTGCTTCGCAATTTCAATAGCTTTTACAGCCCCACTCAAAGTTTAATATTTTTACTGTGTCTACTGCCATAAAATGGAAGAAAAACTCAAAGCATTTTTCTTCAATTTTAATCAACATTTTAGCATAAATCGAACAATGTGAAGAAGAAAAAAAAATTTATATTAAAAAATACTTGCAAAAATTATTTAAAAAAAAAAATATATACTTTTGATTATTCTGCATCAGACAAAATTTGTTCCAATGTTCCAAGGTAATTAGAACATGAAATATAATTGTTTTCAATTAATTTCATGCGAAAACTTAGGTGAGCCTTCAATTGGCAATTCATTGTTGATCAGGTCATTGCTGAACAAAACTTTTATTAAAATGCATCTCAAATTGGAGTTCGCGAGACCGCGTTTCGAATGCTGCCCAAGACCTTAGTAGCTTCTTTTTTTTTTGGGGGGGGGGGGGGGGCAAATTTCATAAATCTAAAAGAATTTTAATTATGTTGAAGTGAATATTTTTGCTAAAACAAGCTAAACTAAGCAAAAAAGGAAGAGAATGAAAAAAAAAAAAAAGGAAATTATAGTTTTAAAACATAAGAAAAACACCCTTATGTAGCTAAATGAACTAAAAAGTAAAAAATAATCTTTGAATGATAAGTATATAAATTAATTGACCAAACACTTAATTTTAGTGTAATACAAAAAAAGCGTGGGGAGCTTCGTATCGTCTTCAATTTCTTTCATTTGTTGTCCATGCAAAAATGTAAATCAATAGCACCCCACGGTTTTTTTCATTACATTAAAATTAAGTGTTTGATCAATTACTTTACATACTTACCATCCAAAGTTTATCTTTTTACTTTTTAGTTCAGCGGTAGGTAACTCGTCGATCGCGATCGACCGGTCGATCTAGAGCCCATTTTGAGTCGATCGCGGCAATATTTTGAGTCTTGCTTTTTGTCTGAGTAGAATAATTAAACATTAATTACTGGAACAAAGTTTAGCTTAACGTCTAAACGAAAAGTATTTGAAAATTTTACAAACTTTTTGTAATCACTGGAGCTTTTTTACTCGCTATTTTATCAATTTTGTAGCAAGCACTATTCTTTTGTCTGGAAATATTCTTTTATTGGTTAACAAAACGTAATTTCAGTAATTTAAAACTACTAAATTTGTTTCAAAGTATTTTTAATAAAGGTTGGCCAACAACTTAAAGTCATCATAGTCTCAACTTAATATTGTATGTAAAGCATCCGTTTTAGTTTATAGCGTATGCATGCACCATGCCCCCCCCCTTTGCACAAATCGATTTTGTGTTCACATTAAACTTGGAAAGTAGATTTTCAGTCAATTTAGGTTGCCGACCGCTGCCGTAAAGTGTAATGCTCATAATCAAAAATAGTGTAAAATTCTGCTAAAT